>NW_027506459.1:0-81461 GCF_021521415.1 Bidens hawaiensis
AGCAAATTCATGGTACCACTCCTTGAAAACCTTCATCCCCTATTAATTTACCAACCTGTGATTTGAAAACCGCAATATCTGTGGCTCATAGAACCTCCCCAATTGAACCGTAAGTAAAGCTTCATTCTCTATAACCTCCACATTCAGACCTTGCATTTCAGTTCTTTCTATCCCCACGTTTTCCACATGCTGAACAGAAGATACAATATTATCCTCACGGTTATTGCCTTCTTTCTGATTCCCCACCTCCGAACCAACTCTCATATTCAAATCCAGAGTACAATAGTTGCATTGACTACCCGTTTCCCCTTTATTTGAACCATCCGTACTCATTCCAGACGAAACAATCCCAATAAACCTATCAATATCAAAAGGATCATCCTCACATCTAGGTCTCTTACGAGGCCTATCTTGTCCTTGTGGAGACAAATTTTTATTCCTACCACCTTTTCTATCGCCTTTTTTCTTGAAATATTTCCTCCAAGCATTTCTCCCTTCATTACTTAATAATTCACCACCATTATTTTCAACAATAGCATCCTTTCCATCCCTAACCGGTTCTTTTCTCCTTTCCAACATAACCTCAGTTTCCAAACCTACGTTTTCTCCTGATTTTTTTTATATAATATTACACCTTACGGGGTTTTTATTATCTCATTGATTTCAACTTTCATATAAAGAAAAGATTGTTTAGTGAATAAGTAGGAAAACCCCAAATTGATTATTGAGGACAAATGCACACGGAAGATATATTTTATAAATAAAGAACTAAAGTATAAGCTTGGTGTGAAAGTGTGAATATTGGGGACTACTTGTAACACCCCCGGCTAAAGCGGATACGCCTGAGTGTGACGCACATATTGCTCAAACACACGTGACAGTATTAGGTAACCATAATGACATTATTTCATTTAAATCTTCATGTAACACAAGTTTATCAATAATACAAGTTGTAACAAATAAATAAACAAAATAATAAGGTTTCTTTGAATATCCTATAAGCATGCTATGTGTCTTCTAACTTTCATCCTCGTACCTCTACACCTGTAACATATGTATAAAATAAAGGTCAGCTATAAAATAAGGTTTCTTTGAATAAAGGTCACTTTTAGAAATTTTGTCCCGAAATTAAAATAAAAATAAAATTTTAAAAGAAAACAACTCAGATGAGGAGTTGTTTAAAAGTTTTAACTATTTTTATATGCATATTTAAATAAAACAATAACGTCGATCTTTGAGTGATCCAAAAGACGCCACAAATGGGAATATGGTAAGGACACTTATATATAGGATGTACCAGCGGTGTATCCACCATGCCCTTATCATATTTTATTTTTCCCGTCTTTCAAAATCACTCCAGTTTTTGAGTTATTACGTACTTATTATGCCTTCCATGCGAGGACATGGATAATTACGTGTCGACCCATAATTACCTTTATCGTTGGATGGTCCACATAATCTGTCCCATTGTGTGAGTCTAAAATATAATAAGTCCTTATATGAAAATTTTAAAATTCAAGAACGATGAACTATGCAGAACAAAATTTAACAAAATATAGAAACCAATCCTTAAGGTCAAGGATAAACGAGAATATGAAATCATTGAAATTTTAAAGATATAAACGATGTTTACCAACAAAATACGCTAAACTCTTGAGTAGTATGAAATAATTAGAATAACAAATGACATCAATTGAAATCATAGACATAAAATAATAAAGTTGAGGATAACATGTTAAGTAAACGTAACATTGAGCTACAAAATGTAAACACGTAAGTCGATAAGCATTGGGTTCAAGAATAATAACGAGACTTTAATAAAAGAATTAAGTAAGTACTTGGAGTCACTAATGACTCAATAAACAAGTAAAAATATCAACATGAATAAGGGCCACATTTGAGGTTAATACATAATTGCGATTTCGAGATCAAAGTAAAACATTGACCTCAATTTGGTAAAATATTGAGAACAAAATAATCGAAACTTCAAGGTCGAATTAAAATATTGATCTCAAATTGGTAAACATTGGGATTATGAATAACAAAATTATCCGAACAAAACGTTGAGCGAAAATAGAACAATATAACCAAACAATTCGTGTAACAAAAATAAACTCAAACCTGTGTATAAACATGCTCATAGTCTCCAACTCCCACTAAACGATTACGTTTATGGGAAATCGGTTATAGACCATGAGATTAAAATAACAAATTAAACCCGTTCAAAAATGTAACTATGAATGAAAATAGTTCACTAATTAACAAATAATGAAAGTCAATGTTACTTTCGTAAACAACCTTTGAAAGAAATCGATACATAAAATTATTTCGATAACGTCCAAACAGACTAACATATATACAATATATATACATGAAGAAGAACGAAAGAAAAACAAAATGTAGCTTGCGATACTTGTCTTCTCGAATGTGGGTTTTGGGGTATTAAAGTTATTATGAGGTGGTGGTATGATACGTGTTTAGAAGCGGTGTCATGATTTTCTTAGTCGAAACTCATTGACGTCCAAAAGAATGAAAAGAAAATTGTTTTTTTGTTTTTTTGAAATTCGTTTGTGAAAAATTCATTGCAAATCATGATGCTCAAAGTAAAATAATAATAATTAGTAAAGAATTTCTTAGTTAGCGCTAAAGTTTGCAAAACTTTATAAAATTTTAATATGAAAAGTTTCCTGTTAGCCAGCACCCTATAAAATGGAGAGTCGTCGAAAATGCCCCATTGGTTAATGAAACTCTTTTGGTGATAATATAATAGCCTCACAGGCTTAGGAATTTGTTTAAAGCAAAATACTTTATTTTGAAGATTTTATTGAAATAATAATAATAATAATAATAATAATAATACAATTAGTGGTAATAATAATAATAATAAAATATTAATACTAATATTGGTAATAACCCATTTTGTTAAAATGAAAATTTCTTTTGGAGGAAGCTAACTTGAATATACTTAATATCTTGTGAATATATAATTTTTAATTGACTAATTAAAATAATCAAGATTCGTAATTTTTAAGTAAGAGATGCTTATTAAAGAGATAATCGTGGAAAATTATGCATGAAAAATTTATGAGTTTGAAATATTAAGTATTGGTGTTGGAAAACGAATAGACTTTTTGGTGGTCAAGGATTCGAGGTAAGGTATTGCATGGCGAAAACAAGTTAAGCCTTATAACGGGTGTGCTCGGGTTATTATCATGGTAGCAAGCTTGAAGCATTAATATAAGGCAGAGCAAAAGGTTGGGTAATTGGTCGTGAGAATAAATATGTAGTGTTGAGTTTATATAGTTATGAGGCAGAATTTGATGAGTTGGCCGAAATTATCACAGCTTGGAGTATTTCGATATTGGTAGCGGAGTGGGGGAATCGTCCGTGCTATACAAAGAGTGGGTTCTCGTGTAAATAACTTGGTTGAGTTGGGTTTGAGTATCCAAGGGTTAGGTTGGGATTTACTTCGGTGAATGTATTGTTTGTGGTTAGTAAGGATATCTTGGTTTGTCATGGTCGGGATTGCGATGGTCAATTGCTTGGTGATTTGGGTTGTCGTTTTGTGGGTTGAGTTTTGAGAGCAGCGTCGAGGAGCACGAGAAGGCATGAAGTGTGAACAATTCGCATGACATTGGACATAAATATGAAATTCATGGCAAAATCAAAAGAAACGTTACATGAGAGATTCCTAAAACCGGAATCCATCTATAAATATGTAAATAAATAAATAAAATCGAATGAAACAAAATTTGAAATCGAAATCGAAGTGCTCATTAGTCAGTACTGATCTCGTAAATTTCGAGTATAAGTATATCGAATTTTGAAATAAAAACACGGAATTGATACAAACCTAATATGAGTAATGAAATTGAATTGAAAATCGAGTGTTTATGTACCACCATAACTTTTCGAATTTTCAATTAAAACTATAATAAACGAATTTTATAAAGAAAACGAATTGAGAATCGACAATTCATGCATCACCATGACTTTTTGAAATCTCAATTTAAAACACATAAGAAGACGAGTATTGAAAAATTGACTATTCATGTATCACCATGACTTTTCAAATTCTCAATTTAAAACACACGAGAAAATGAGTATTGAAAAATCGACTATTCATGTATCACCAGACTTTTCGTATTTTCAATTTAAAGTATAAGAAATAATGAATATATGCAAATAAAGAAAACGAGTTGAAACTTGACTATTCATGTATCACCATGACCTTTCGAATTTTTTCAAATTATAATAATAATTGAATTTATAAATTAAGAAAACGCGTTGAAATTCAACAATTTATGTATTAGCATGACTTTTAGAAATTTCAATTAATATAAACACAGAAAACGAATTGAAAATCTAGTATTCACATATCCCAATGACTTGTCAAAACCACAATATAAACGATTGAGTATTCGGAATCACACGTTGTATGAATCATCGTAATTTGTATGTTTTTAAAAAAAATAAAAATGTGTAATCAAATCGAATCGAAAGTTGGGTATTCGTGTATCACCACGACTTGACAGACATCCAGTTAAAACGCATAAGAAAAATGCATAATCAAATTGAACCAAAAGCTGGTTATTCGTACATCACCACGACTTGTCAGACTTTTAGTTAAAACACATTGTAAAACATTGAGGGTCGGAGTCACACGTCGCATGAACCACCATGACTTGTGTGACATCCTAAGGAGTGCAACCTTATCCTTATCGCAAAGGGGACATGGTCACGTTTGAAAGCATAGAGTTGCGATTCGTGTGGCGTTGGAGTGGAACGATTTGGCTTAATAGGTTTCATGCCCTTCCCGAACTCTCCAGGTAAGCAACCAGGTCCAGCGTCTGATTGGATATATGCGCATTGCTTATCCTTAGGTTTCAATAACCTTGGTTTCAAGAGTTCAGGAAACAAGCACGTCCCCCTTACAGTTACTACGAACCAGCCACATAGAACCGTTTATAAGAAGATGGAACACCGAATTTTGAAATTGCTTTTGAGAAAACTTGTTTTAGACCTAAGCCTTGGACTTGTGTGTGTGTGTGTACTTGTGTTCATGAGTCGTTAATGAAATCACCAATACAGTAATAGTGAGTGCGTTTAAACAATCAAGTAGAGGCTCACATAATTCTATCATGTAACCCTAACAAATAAATAAACTATAACTAACTATGGCACTACGTCTAAAGTCCTATCTTATAGTCACGGCTCTGATACCAATCTGTAACACCCCGGCTAAAGCGGAAACGCTTGAGTGTGACGTACAGATTTCTCAAACACACGTGACACTATTAGGTGACCATAATGACATTATTTCATTTAAATCTTCATGTAACACAAGTTTATCAATAATACAAGTTGTAACAAATAAATAAACAAAATAATAAGGTTTCTTTGAATATCTTATAAGCATGCTATGTGTCTTCTAACTTTCATCCTCGTACCTCTACACCTATAACATATGTATAAAATAAAGGTCAGTTATAAATATAGCTGGTGAGTTTCCACAGTTTAAATACGTACATAAAAACCATACAATTCATAGACATGTGATAAACGAGCAAGTAAGCCCTTTCCAGTTGGTAACAACCAACGTACTTGGGTAATCGCGCAAGTAAAGGTCCTTTCCAATTGGTAACAACCAACGTACTTGGATAATGAGGCCCTTTTCCACTCGATGCAAATGGACCGGAGTGCAAAGGGAGGCGTATGATCATACTTAATGAGGCTTCCCAATCGTGCAAGTAATATTCGTGCAAGTAATACAAGTAGCACACAAGTCCATATACGAATTGTAGTTTTGTAATAGAAGAAACAATGCTTGAATTTTCATAAGGATACATATGCTACCCCAAAACATAAAAACATTAAAAAGGGGTGGTGAAAAACTCACCTTAGTAATTGCAGTAAAAAGGAAAAACTCGAAAGCGTTGAAGATGACAAACAATTGAATGCGTCACGAACGCGAAACGAGCGATCCGCACAAACTATGATAAATAAATACGAGCCTTAATCGATAATTTAACGGGGTTATGTATTGTATAACTTATTTTGGGATTTTGGTTAATATTTTATAAATTTTATATCTTTTTATCATAATATTACTATATATATTAAATAAGAAGTTGTTAATGCTCTAACGGTGTCTTGGTTATTAATGCGATATAATTACTTTAATGGCAAGGTTATGAAGTTTATACGTTCGAAAGTCTTGAACTATGATTTATAAGTTGAAATTATAATTCTTGTTCTAGCGAAATGATTTTTAAAGAATTAAAGTTTACGTTTAAAAATAATCGAACGATTTTTAATTCGGTTTTTGAAAACAAGAAGTTCGGTTTTTGAGGGTGAAATGAAGAAATATATTTTATATTTAATTTACATAATTTTTATTTAATTTAAAAAGGTTTTTATAAATTTATTATGATTTTTAATTGATTAAAAATAATTAAGTAGGTATAATTAATATTTAATAAACTGTGTAAAAAAAATATGGTGTCTGACCCGGGTTTTGAACCCGGATCCATGTGTTACAATGCCAGCATTCTATCCAGTTGATCCAGTTAACCTATTCATTAAGAGTATGGGTTTAAAATATTAAATATACTAACAGTTTAAGTTATATTATTAATTAATAATAATAAAAACAATATGTACAAAACCGTCTGACCCGGGTTCGAAACCCGGGTCTCACGCTTAACAGAGACGTGTGCTAACTAGTGGACTATCCAAGATATTCAGATAGGAGATGAAAACAATTATTTATAAACACATACTTAGTTCATCTCCCTCATTGAAACCCTAGGGTTTCAATTAGGGATTTCTGTTATAGATTTGAAAGTTTTAGTTTAGGGGTTTTGTTCAGAGGTTAAACGTCGTTATTATGCATATATTACTTACCTGTTATTGGTCTTATGTTGCCGTAATTGAACTCGTCGGAAAACTCGAAGCTTCAAGCTTGTTTACGGCCGGATAAAGAAAAAAAGATATAGATTGAGAGGTGTGAGCGAGTTGGAATGAAGGAAGGCGTCCTATTTATACTACGGGTTGGAGCGTATACGCGTTTAATGCTTTGATTGATTTGGCTGAAGAATCCGGCGTATATCACGGATATTAATCACGGCTATAGGTTGTTACAAGGTAACTAATACACTAGATATCGTTGTTAATTGGTGGCATAACGCGTCGAACTAAAAATACGGGTGAAAGATGCGCGATTTCTAGTTGATTGATGGAATTCCGGTTGCCGAAAACACCGCCGGAAAAGCGTGAAGGGGACGGGGGTGGGCTGGGTTAATTTATTTTATTAATATTATATTTTGAATATTTTACAGTTTAGCCCCTGAGGTTTATAACTTCTTTTAATCCTAACTTATTCTCTAAATAGCAGAAATGGTCCTTGCACTTTTAGATATTTTAATTCTTGTTGATTGTTTATGATTTTGGATAATTACCCATTTAACATAAGGCTCGATTAATGTTAAGGCTCGGGATTTTTATAAACAATTGAATAACAAACTCCACAAAGAATATTGAACATTAAATGTCGGGAACACTTTATTAATGATAAATAATACATAGAAACGACCCAACGGGTCGGGTTTACAAATACAAACACGAATCGAAAATTGACGAACGTCAAACGAAATCTCGTGAATAAAATAATGCATCTTTATATAAATACTTGAAAACAAAAAAAATCCAAAAATTCGAAACGGGTCGGGTTTTTGGGTTTGAAAAGTAACGAATGTTACACTACTTGACTTGATGACTTCTTCATTAGTTATAATTTATCGTTCGTACGCTTTTGCTTATTTTTGTACGGCTAAAATAAGAGTTATTCTTGACCGGTTGTAAAAAAAATGGGTTGAACATGTAACTCGAATACAGCCTAGTATATTTCTAAACATAATAATTCGAACACAGCTCATTTTTTAAATGCAACTGATATATCTACTGATAACCTGATTATGCTTATCTCATGTTTCAGGTTGTGTCGGAAATAACAGCCTAACTTCTAGTACTTGCTATAACATATAAATTATAACAAATCCACACAACCGTAGTAAAACACGATAATAATGATTAAGTTGACTCATTCCAAGCAAATCAGCACAAGCACGAATATTAGTTATTACGTGATAAGATGAAGAATAATGTATTGGTTTTGCCATTGCCGACGTTAGTTGTTATAATACACATATCAACTACCATTTTCATTATCTTTCAATCATTTTCAATTGTCTAATCCCTTGATTGATATTTCTACATCTTTTCTACATTTCAATAAAATTAGCTAATAATTTATCCTTCCAAATTTATGTGTTTCCATTTTTACATATTTTGTGAAAACATTGCCAATACATATGAACATACGAAGTCAATCTAACCATTGATCAATGTAAATGAACGGTTAGGATAAAGACGGTGATAATTCTGTAAATTGCTAGAAAATTAGGGAAAGAAACGAAAAACCATAATAATTAAAAAAATTTTATTTGGTGTTATTTTGTTGAAATGCGGTTAACTGTTACATATTTCTTTATTTAAAAAAATAACATTCTTTTAGTTTGAGTAGAGTACTATTCATACGAAAACAAATCATTTTAAAAAAAGGTTTATCGTGTTGCATCATGATATGCATATAACATTGCCCGCATCATGGGGCTCCAGTTGATTCAACTTGACCCACGTGTGTTGACCCATTCCTTGCTCTTACCCTGGTTTTGGTTACCGATCCTAGTTCGCATAAGTACGAGTTAATATTATATTTATAAGTTGTGTGATTATCCACTAACTTCGTACTTTTCACACAAAAATCAAATTCGTAAGGGAGCCTCAATATTTTTGTTATTATTCACGCAACTTTGTGTTAAGTTTTTCAGAAGAATTTAAATGAATTAAACTTAATTGATAGTTTAATCACATGTTTTGATATTTAAATCTACCAAAATTTGCAATATTGATTGAGAATGTTAGAAGTCAATTAATAACGACCCACACATGTCCCTTCAGTGTGACCCAATCATAAAGGTGTTACGACTTAAGAGGACCTGTGTCCCTTGAATGATTAATAGGTTTTAAAGGGACTTCTTTCCAATCCAAGTTTGTTGAGACAAATAATTTATTTCGTGTACAATACAACGATTTAAACGATTTTTTTTTTCCGGTCGATGAATATGATACAAACCGTATGTTGAATAGAATAAATGATATAACACAATGTAATTATATATATATATAATATATAATGCATGAGAAAAGTATACAACACATGAACATGTTGAAATCGGAATAAACTATAAACTTGTTATGACTATAAAACGAGTTTTAGAAACAAAGCATACGATACACATGATTGTCTTTGTTTATTTAGCATTAAACAATTAAAAAAATGTACAACAGTATATAAGAACTAGAACTCACTTTAATAAAAGCTTGATGAATTTTAACAACGCATATTGAATAAAAAAAACAATAAACGTGTTATGACTTACTATTATAAATTATTTAAAACACAACAACCTATTGTATTATTTTATAAAAAGAAAAACATTGTATAATAGTAACCAAGTTTTAAGTTTGTTCTAATTAAGTTGTTCATACTTTCTTTTGTCTCAATTAGGTCACGCAACTTCAATTTGTGTTCTAAAACGAGTGAGACGGCTACTATATTATCGTAAGTGATATATTTGCAAATAAGAAATAAAAAATTGTTGGTTTTAATGACATTTTAGTTATTTATGAGCATCTATATGAAAAGATAGTATTTAAACATTCATTGAAAGTTGAGTAACCTAAATAAGACCTCAATAAAAATATATAAGTGACTTAATTAAAACAAACTTAAAACTTTTCTATTATTCTACAAGGTTATTATTCCTTTCATAATACTAAAAATCAAACTAGATAAGTAGAACAACATGAACCTATGACACTTACCATTATCTTGGTCGATCAATGCATTTGACATTTTTATGGATCTTCAACTTCAATGAAATTAGCTAAGTAATTAATACCAAAATTATCATCATAATTAAAAGACAATTTTTAGAAAATGCATGTGTCATCTTGATATTGCTTCAATGCTTCTTATACTTGTTTGAAAATTTAAGCTTTTTATTGAATTCATCTTTATATGTTTTATATATTGTCATCTTCTTATGTTTTATAATAATAATAATTCGGATTTTTGCATATTTCCTCTTATTTAACACCATTACATATTTTCTCACACCTAAACAAACAATTATATATTTCTCTCTTTCATATTAAATTACCAAGTTACTCATATCTCTTACCATTAATAAATTAATTGAAAAACACAATTATATTAGTAATTATAGAGTTAAATCCACACCATCAAATCATCTTCTCCAACCTATTTCCGGCAAGCTTTTGGCCATCTCATCACCGCCATAAATGACTACTGCCACTTTTTCCCTCTGAATCCCGCCGTCTCATGTACACTTTTTGATTATACTTGTTTTTGTTGGTTAAAAAAATTTAAATCCAAAATTTTTTTATATTGACTATTGATTAAAAAGTTCGGTGTCAATTGGTTTATTAGTGTTTGATATGTTTGTCTTTACGTCGGCTCGGTTTAGATTGAACTTGAAAAGATATGCAATTGATGTTTTAAGGAAGCGGATATATGTAAATACTTATTTAATTATGTCATTAAGAATAAAACATTCATTTAATTGGTTAATTTTAATGCAATGGGAGATATGTAATATGTGTGGTTTAGAGAGGGGAAATATGTAATTGATTTTTAAGGGATGGATAAATATGTAATAAGGTAACTTAGTAAGAGAATATATGTAAATGTCCCATAATAATAATTAAAACATAAGTAGTAAATGAGTGTGAGACAGGTGATAGAAATCAGAAATGGAGAACAAGTTCAGCCCATGCAAGCAAGCTGTTGTGTCTATCATTCTTTGCACGTGTGCTTCATTAAACTCCAATTCTACTATCACCATCCCAAACTTTCTAATCATGGAACCAACTTGTATATTATTATTATTATTATTATTATTATTATTATTATTATTATTATGATATATTTCATACATGGTTATTATAAATACATATTATTTTCTACGGATAAAATACACATCATATGTTTTCCTATTTAATGCTTTTTATTTGTATAATTCAAATTATATAAAAGGTTAATAGAGAAAACAGATGCATGTAGGGTAGACGTTTTCACTCATGTGTTCACGAGAAGACCCCATGCTTCACAGCTGTCTATCAGGCATACTTATACATTGGAATTGGATAAATACAATTTTTGTTTAAATAAGAATAGTGAAATTTTGAAGAACACAAAATAGTTAAAACGGGTTTATTTAATTTTATGATTTTGTTTATAAGTTATGTTTATAATTAAATTATTATACATTCGTATTCATATGTTTGTGTTAAACATGTTCGGTAGAACTATATTTTTAAACCTTAAACGCGAACAAGTGTCGGTTATACGTGTTTTATTTGTCGGTTAAACGATTTACTTAAACATTGCTTTTGTGTTTGTTATGGTTCATCTTTGTAATGACTGAAACTTCTTTCATGATTTAAAATCACATCACATGTTTTTATATCCGTGTTTCGACGTTTAATGCCACGTCTTTAAAATATGTTTTTTAGGCTTACTAATTCATGTTTACAAGTTTGTATCGGTATCGCCAATACTAACTACATCGGTTCACAGCTGTAGCATGCCGGTTTTTTATTCTACATATTGTGATGGATATTTACTATTCCTTTTTGTTACAAGTTCTGCTACATGTTATACAAGCAATCATGCATTTTTTCCAGGAAATTATGATGCCACTTGAATTGTCATGGCATGGTAGGCTCATTTTGATGTTTTATGAATTTATTCTTTTATTATTTTCAGTTATGGTTATAAATTTTCGAACACCCATCAAGACTTTTTTTTGGTAGATATTGGAACTTATATTATACGAGTTAATATGCATGTTTGAACATTGTTGCATCTATTTTTAGTTCGGTTAAATGGTCCCGTCATAACGGATGGGTTCTAAATACTAGTTTTAATATAAAACAAGATTAACCTTAAGTTATCATAATGCATAGTTTTGTAAATAAAGTGGTAGATTGTCTTTTGATTGGAAGTGAAAATTGGGACCTAAAAATCGTGGGATTCATGGGTGTGTTGGACGGCAGGATGCACGTGAATCATTTAGTAGGCAACCCCACCCTAATTTCCTTATTCTTCTTGTCCAGACTTTTTTTTTGCATAATTTTGTTTCCAAAATTATTAATATATTTTAAAATCTAAAAATGGCTTGGGTAATGAACTGTAACTGTTCATAGATGTCTTATTCACGCTGCATAGTTTACAAGTCTCTCAAGCTGACATATCTTCCGTTCATTGCTATAACCATGTGGGTCGATCTCCTCTTCCATTATGTGTCCCTTCTAATCGATATCACAACCCGCTATTCTTAATGACTCACTCTTTGAACACGTCAATCTTCACCTCGCAATTTCTTAATGTGCGGTTAGTTTAGGCGTTTACTTAATTTCTTAAAATTATTAATGAAGTTATGTCTTAAAAAGAATAATAGATTGAGTATATGCTTAATGCTTCTAACTTGATATACATGATAACTTACTTGCTTACCTGAAAAGTTACGCCGGATCGGTAGAAATTCAAACACCAAAAAATACCTGCATAGCAAAAAAATTCTGACTCCGTCACTTTATAACTTATACGATATGCATGGTACATGGTAGTGCTTTAGTAACATTTTCCCACCAAATTAACAAACATGTGTGCTAAACTAACAAAGCATTTCAAGTCATAAATTTTCTAATATTCCTAATAGATCAATTTGTATTTCACTAAGTGAAAATGTAGAAAACGATACTTCATAATAAATGCAAATCCAATAGGCAAGAATTGCGAGGGTATGGGAGTTTGGATGAATATAATTTTTTTCCCAATAGAAACAAACGTTGATTTGATTGATTGATGTGATTTATATATATTTTTTTATTTGTTGGAATTATTGAACGGTTTTATTTCTCCGTTTAACATATCTCAAATCTCAATCATGTAGCGATCTTTTAATTTTTTATGTTTAAGCTTTTGGCTTCATAACTTCTCTAACATATTATTATCAACATAGGTTTTATAAGTTCATATGTAAGGTTATTATTATTATTATTTATTACATATTATTATTATTATTATTATTATTATTATTATTATTATTATTTCATGTCATACCAACATCACTCTAAACCACTTTTATTGTCGCCAACCACCACCAACTTCTAAGAGCTTCTTCAATGAGAGGTTATATGTGTCGTTCAAATGAAGCGGATATTATGTGGATGGGTGAGAGAGTAGAAAAAGTAGAGAGGGAGAGAAAGTCTAGTACTTCGGATGAGTTGCCGACGGATACGGTATTAGGGAGAGGGAAAGGGTGGCTAGGAAAAGAGATGGGGATAATAGTAAAGCGGTGATTCGTCTCCAATGAGCGATAGAGATGCTCTAAACCCTATTAGTCATTTGCAAAGTCTCTCTTCAACAACATCGTTCACATTTTCGATTAATTGAATCAAAAGTCTTTAGTTCAAGACTGAACTAAACAGAACATAATACTCACTCACTTCTTGGCATATCAACTTAATACCGATCTCCATTCTCTCTTGAGCTTGTTAGGAACCTTACCCTTTCGGAATAGGTTCCAACATTGGCGCCATCCGTGGGACCTTTTGATCACGGGTCTCATTTAAATCTCTAGAAGAATGATCGATCAAATCCGCCACCACCACCGTTGTCTCATCGGCAAAATGTTTTGGTTTGTCCGTCCACTGTTTAGGTAAACAAGCACCAACCTAGTTCAGGGTCTCCGGCGTTATATCCGTCGCCGGAATCCTTTTCCGGACTCTTCGGAATATTCCGTGAAGTCAAGGATCTGGAAATATCCTCTAGCGAGTTTTGAGAAGTCAGACATGACGATTGCTTTCAACCAACAAGACACATGCTCGTTTTCTTTTACTAATTCCAGCCACTCCGGCGACAGGCCACCGCAACTGCCACCCCCGGTTCCATCGTAACTAGCACTGTCGCTAAGTCCATAGTGCCCACAAGTGCACATACATACCGGGAAGATATAAAGAACACCGATGGACCAGTTTTGTTCGAAAATGAAGACGATGTGGAGGTTGAAGACAATATGGCCGAAAGGCCCAAGATAACCTCGGAGTTCATACGAACTCACCGAGACGCTTAGCAAGCGTCGAAGAGCAAGAGTATGAAGAAAACTTCAAGTGTCTACATGATATTTAGATCTACACATGTTTAGTATAAATGGGGGAGTGAATAAGCTCGATTTGAGCCCATTCTGCCCCTGTTCGCGCCATTTCAACTCAATTTAAAGCCCCCATCCATGCACATTCAAGCCTATTTAGTTAGGACAACAAGTCTTCTAGTTGGACTCTGTCCAAAGAGACAGAAAAGCCTTGCGATATTGCGGAATGGTTTTTATTACGGTGACGCCAGAGACACCTAACCGGTATCTCCACTCCTAATGAAAGTAATCGGTTTGGCCTCTTCATCTTGTTTAAGTTACTTTAACACACCATATAGGTTATAAGAATTTTTTTTATACTATCATTAAATCTTGACGTTCCACCAGATGTCTAAATATAAAAAGTAAAATAATAAAGAAGGAAAGAAAAGTGAGGTCAAATCATACAATTACCTACTTTGTAAAGTCTTTGTTATTATAAAAGGTTGTCAAGTCACTTTTGTAAAGTATTACTTTAATATTAATATGTTGCAAAAGAGGAGACATGGTCACATAGGGAGGCATGTATGTTTGCCTCTTCAAACACAAACTTCACGTTTAACAAGGAAGGATGATGGGAAATTTGCCTTTTAAAAGTTGATGTGACTTAACCCACAAGCATACATCTTTTTGGACAAACCTTACCTACCCCATACATTATTGAACTTTATTTGTATTCTAAACATTGTTAAAGTTTGAAGGCGAGCCCCCTTCTTAGGGGGTGTCCTAGGCTATTACTTTAATATGAAGGCCCTTCTAAAAAAAGTTCCCTACTTAACAATTCCTTCATAATGAAGCCCCCTGCTAAACTTTTTGTATTACTGAACAATCTCTCCTGAACTCCTCCTCCCTCCCCTACTAAACCATCTCTCTGGAGCAGACCCCCTTAAAAAATAATTCATTTAGAACGAGGTCATTCACTAAAAAATCTCCCTTGAACGGAGCCCCTTACTGAAAAATACCTTTGGAACAAAGCCTCTTACAAAATAATACCTTCAAAACGAGGTCCCTTACTAAACAGTTTGTTCAAAGCAAAGCTCCATACTAAACAAATCCTTCAGAATGAAGCTTCATACTTAAAAATTCATTCAGAATGAAGCCCCTTACTGAACAATTTCTTCTTGACGAGACCCTCTACTAAACAGTCTCTCTAGAACAAACCTCCCCACAAAATAATTTATTTAGAACAAGATCCCTTATCGAACCATACCCCGATGAGTCCAAGAAACATTACTCGTGTTCAATTAGGGACTCGACGTGCATGGTCAAATCCCCAATACCTACTATACATTGAGAGTTTCTTACATTTGTAGTTTATAACATTTTCTTGTAAAGAATACAAAACGTATACAAGCAAATAAATAAGAATGTTTGATGAAAAATATTATATCCTTGCATATTAAACTAATACCAGCCTATGATATAACATAACTGGAAACAATTGTCAAGTTAACAATCTTTTTTTATTTTTTATTTAAAAAACGGGGGGGGGGGGGGGGGGGATAAGGTCTGAAATAAGGTCGTAAAATTTTTGCATATTATAAGGCTTATAGTGCATACTTAGATATCCCATATGGGAGACAATTTCTTGAGTTTACTATGCAAGAAATCTTGAAGCGTTAATGAACAAATTATTACATATTTGAAAGTATTTATCAAGAAGAAAGAATCTCTCCTGGGGTACTGCGAGTAAAGAAGGGAACAACACCCTCCCCAAGGGATCGAGAATTTGAAAAGTCCCTTCCAGAATAGGGAAGCCATATCACTATCCACCGTCAAAGGTGCACCACCAACTTTAGTTAAGCAAGAACGACTCCAACAAACCACATTCAACCTTGATGGGAATACTTTGGATATATGATCTTTGAAGCATCAAGATGACAACTTTCGTTCTAAAGAACTCGGTCAAACAAGACAAATACCAAATTATTGGGCATAATATAAAGCTCATAAGTAATAAAGGAAGTTTCAGATATGGAAAGTAACTTCAAGAAGTGTTAATCTGTTAGTACCGTCTCAAAGAAATAAAGACCACGTCGAAACAAAGCTTCACGAACATCATAACGTCTCGCATCTTTGGTGATCTCCCAAGAAGAAGAGCCCCCTTCCATAAGACGGGGTGAATGAAAAGTTCTTTCCACAAAGAAGGAACCTTATTTCTACCACAATGTTCCATATTACAAGAATTCTCTTCAAAAGAATCCCCTCCCATGATAGGGCATACTTAAAAGTTCCTTCCATAAAAGAGGAATCCCCTTCTCATAACATTGTTTCATATTGCAAGATTTTTCCCTAAAAAAGAGTAACCCCATTCTAACGAATGGCTATTCGAAAAGTTCTATCAATGAAGAAAGAAAAAGCCTTCGGCAGCAACACTTATCATTTCAAAAGTTTCTTATGATGAAGAAACCTTTATATCCGTATTATCTTAATGGAAGAGAGAGAGCCCCCTTCAAAACATTCTTTCATAACAAAGCCCCTTCCAAGACAAACAAGTCATAACAGAGCCCCTTCCAAGAAGGAAGCCTTCTTTCAAAACAGTCCATTCATAACGATGCTTCTCCCAAACACTTCTCCCAGGCAACCCAAACCGAAGCCCCTTGCCATATTACAAGAACCTTTTCAAAAAAGAAGATGCCATTTCTAAGGGATGAGGTGTTCAAAAATTCCCTCTAGAAAGAAAAAATATTATTTGTACAAGATTTCTCTGCAAAGAAAAACATCCCTTTCCAATAAAGGAAGTATTTGAAAAGTTCCTCCCATTAGGAATAAGAGCCTTCTATAGAAACATCTTTTATTACAAGATCTTCCACTCATGAAGAATAATCCCATTCTATTGGACAACGTATTCGAGAAGCCCCTTTCGTGAGAAAGGAGGGCCTTATACATCAACTTTTTGCATTACAAGAATTTCTTTTTTTGAAGAAGAACCCCCCTCCAAGGGATGGAATGTTTAAAGGTACCGCTTTCCATCAAATCTGCTTGCTACATCAACAACATCCCATGCTACAAGAGTTTTCTAGAAAGAAGAAAATCCCCGTCTAGGGGATGACACACGTGAAAGGTCAATCCCACTCAGAAGAAACACCCTCCCTACACCAACATGGAGCTAGGAGACTAATTTGACAGTGCACCATTGTGTTGTGGGTTTTCGTCATTAAATTCTCTTTACTAAGGTAAGAGGGAACCCATACATCAGCTTTTATGCATAAAGATGTATCTCATAAAAAAATCGCTATCTTAAAGAGACTTCCAAGAAAAATAGTCCTTTTCCAATGAAAGAGGTATTAGAAAGTCCCTTCCAAGAAGAATGAAAGTCTTCTACAGCAAAACCTCATGTTTCAAGAGTTGTCCTTTTAAAGAAGAAGAGTCCAATTCTGAAGAGTGACAAAGTCTCTATGAAAGGAAAAAAACCTCCTGTAACAGCACTTAGCATCCCAAGAATTTTGCAAGGGGAAGAAACCTCCACATCAATATTAAGTTTTATCATAAGGGAGTGGGTCCCTCCCATTAGCCCCTTCCATCAGCCCCTTTCATCATCCTTAATGTGTAAGACTCATAACGTATATTAAAAATATGCTTTTATATTTATGACTAACAAATATAATTGGTCGATCATTACTTATAATTCCCCCATGTGGGATAAAGCCCTCTTTAAGAGGCATAATACTTATAAGTCCCCCATGTGGGATAAAGCCCTCTTTAAGAGGCATAATACTTATAATTACCCCATGTGGGATAAAGCCCTCTTTAAGAGGCATAATACATATAATTCCCCATAATGGGAAAATGACATAAATTCTCCTTCATGAGTGTGAAAGGAAGGCCCAGCTGAGGGGCTTGGATCCATATACAAAATAGCCCAATCTATGAGGCTTAATAATTATAATTTCCCCAGAAGAAAATAGCTCCTTCTAAAAGGTTTGGAACTTACACCCCCTCCCCCAAGCAGGAGGTATAACCCAAAATGTGCTCAAATGCACCGTGGAGTCGAAATGCAATATCCACTCACATCTTTAATATGATTTATTCATCTTAACCGACAAGAACTTGCATAAGAAACATATAGAAAGATCACCATGATTAATGCTAGTGGTTTGATACATTTTCATTATTAATATTCAAACTGGAATTGTCTAGTTATGGGGATGATTTTGGGCTTAAAAGTCCCTTATCCCAATTATAAATAATTAGCATAAGGGACTGGGGGACTTGAAGAGGTAATTCCAGGATTGAGCCTATTGGATGGGGATGATTTTAGAGATGTGTAATCTTTGTCGCATCCATGACTTCTACAAATTTGATAAGTCAAAACAGAAGAAGGACCGCGTGTTTCTATCAAGGTAGATTTAAATTATCAAGAGAATTGGATCAAGATCATGTGAACTAAGTATCATCTACCTCAACCAAAATATTAAAAGAGGATCTCGCCCGAAACTGGTCCAATGAGTAGGTTTAAAAGGGATGAACCTATCCCGTATGTGATAGATGAGCTAGGACTACATTAGTCTTTTGTTCATATCAGAATAAGGACTAGGGGACTTGCAAAGCCTGCTGTGAAAATGGAACTCAGTCTCATGATGAGTCCAAGTTAGGAAAGCCCAAAAGAAACCAAAATATTTGGGGAGTTCTAGTTACTCCAACCAAACATCCTACCAACCAGGAAAGAAGGAGATAGGAAATGCAACTTTGAAACTAAGAAAAGGAAAAAAGCAGTGATGAGAAAGTCTGGCGAGTCGAAAGGTGTCATCAAATCTTTAGGGGAGCGTGAGAAGCTTTTTTAGAACTATCGCCAGTTTACGTATGGGTCGGGCAATGGGCTGAAAAAATAAAAGGGAGATTGGATAATTTAAGTCAAGGAAAAATCCGAGTTGGTTCATCACCCTTACCATAGACGGGGAAACTTGATGAAGCTACCCTAGAAAGGAACCCAACAATATCATTCTTACTTTAACAACCGGTAAGGCGATGGTGATGTCGATAAAGGATACCGGCACCAACCTTATGAAGAAAGTGCGAAGATGGGAAAATGTCTTTAGAAAATATATAGAGAGGTGTTGAGTCGGTTAAGATAACACAAAAATCGGGTTAACAGAGGAAACAACATAAGCAGACACTTCGGAAGGATAAAAAAAGTGTCGGCATAAAATTATAGCGGAGAACTGATATAAGTCCACTATACTTGTCATAAATAACGAGCACAATGGACTGGGGGACTTGAAGAGCCTACCTCGGAATTGAGCTCCGAGGGTAAGCTAAAACCCATTAAGCAAGAAAGAAGGGCCAAGGCTGAAAGGAGAAAAGGAATACAAGCCCCAAGAAAACAAACCAAAAAATTAAGGAATACACAACGGGCCAAGTACCAAAAGCCCCAAAAGAAGAAAGTGAAGAAAGACACGAGTGACAATAGTTATTGAGTCTATTACCCTTATCATAAATAACAAGGGCAATAGATTGGGGGAACTTGAAGAGCCTATCCATGAGACAGGTCTCATGAGCAGGCTCCAGCCCAATAACAACAACAAGCCCAACAACAAGAAGCCCGATAGCCCAAACATTCTAGAAGTTCACTTGGAGGGAAACGGTTTGCGAGGGAAACCACACTTGCTACACGTCTAATCCAGCGGGTGGCCCGATGCACGCATGTCCCGGGATAAGAGGCAGGAACCGTGGGATAAAGATCTATGAACTCGTCGGACCAAAGGAAAGCAGGATGGACCGAGGGACTCATGTAATACTAGTGTATCCGGTAGATAATGTGTATAATACTCTCCTCTATAAAAGAGGAGAGGAGAACAATGTAATGGGGGGACAAATAGAACATAATACTCACTCACTTCTTGGCATATCAACTTAATACCGATCTCCATTCTCTCTTGAACTTGTTAGGAACCTTACCCTTTCAGAATAGGTTCCAACAAAGACGAATACCCACTTAATTCAGTATAGGGTAATCGTCTAAACGCTTAAAAAAACAAAATCAAGTGTATGCGCTTAGATTTAAGGTTTTAGCATACATAAAGTTATAAACATACCTGAGTTGTAGCATCTCAATATTTGATATATCATGTTGAAAGTATTTTTGTTATAATAATTACAAATTCTCATTCATGATCGACGTGTTAGACATAAGTTTCAATTAAAGTATCATGAAAATTGGTTAAAGTTGTGCATTGAAAACGTTAGGAACTAAATGGGGGTGTTCACGGTTTTCAGAATTTCGATTGTTTATTTGGGTTGCAAATTTATCTAGTTGTCCCTGTTAAGTTCCATATATGAATGCTTAAGTTACATGAATGAATTGTATATTTGTATGATTATAACAATATGTCTAAACTGGCTACAACAATGGTCTAACTTGTATAGGTCTAAAGCATCACGAAAAGTGGTGTTACAATGGTGCTTCTAAAAATCACTTGTAACTTGATAAACACTTGTATCCATGATCGAAGGTTCATAATAGTTTTTAAAAAAAAAAAGAAAAAAAAGAGCTCTTTTGTAACTACAAAACTTTAAGATTATAAACTTCGGTGATTTGCAAGCTAAAAAGGAAAAAAAGAAAGCTTTAAAACAAAACTTTAGTTGGGGCGTACGCTACTACGTTGATAAGAGGGCCATATATATTTCTTTCTTTCCTTTTCTTATTTTTGGGGTGGGTTTGGATGATGCTCTTTCATAGAATTACTTTGCTCACATTTTATAAATATGGTGAAAGTTATTTATAACACGTGCTTTTTTAACTATAAGAAACTTACAAGTTACAAGCTTCCACACTTCAAATCCTTACACCCTTGAGAGACCTACACACCCGTGCATCCAGGAGTTTGCACGGTTCGGTACCGCCGTGTGAGATGAAAGTCTCATGCACGGTTTTGAATGAGAGAAAGAAGTGAGGAATCCTCTTTTCGACTCTAACTCTCTCACTCCAGTCGTTGCTTTTCTTTCTGTTACTTCGAAAGTAGCTGCTTCAGCTTCAGCCACTCGAATTTTCGATATTCCTTTTTATTTCTCATCAAACGAATGGCATCTTATTCTGGAAATCCTAGCTATTCTTAGCATGATATTGGGGAATCTCATTGCTATTACTCAAACAAGCATGAAACGTATGCTTGCATATTCGTCCATAGGGCAAATCGGATATGTAATTATTGGAATAATTGTTGGAGACTCAAATGATGGATATGCAAGCATGATAACTTATATGCTGTTCTATATCTCCATGAATCTAGGAACTTTTGCTTGCATTGTCTTATTTGGTCTACGTACCGGAACTGAGAACATTCGAGATTATGCAGGATTATACACGAAAGATCCTTTTTTGGCTCTCTCTTTAGCCCTATGTCTCTTATCCCTAGGAGGTCTTCCTCCACTAACAGGTTTTTTCGAAAAACTCAATTTATTCTGGTGTGGATGGCAGGCAGGCCTATTTCTTGGTTTTAATAGGACTCCATACAAGCGTTGTTTCTATCTACTATTATCTAAAAATAATCAAGTTATTAATGACTGGACGAAACCAAGAAATAACCCCTCACGTGCGAAATTATAGAAGATCCCCTTTAAGATCAAACAATTCCATCGAATTGAGTATGATTGTATGTGTGATAGCATCTACTATACCAGGAATATCAATGAATCCGATTATTGCAATTGCTCAGGATACCCTTTTTTAGTTTCTAGGGTCTATTTCTTAGTTCAAGATCCCTCTTACTAACTGGAATCAAAGAATTAGTAGATCTGTTCCGCCCAAAATGGCAATGGGCTTGGGTTATGAACTTATAATCTATAATCTGATGATCAAGTCGATTCTATGATTATAAGTTCATTTCATACCGGACTAGACCGGAATAGGGTTATATACATTCTCATTGTGAGAAGGGGGTATAACTATTAGCTTCAAACCAAATTGACCAAGTAGTTTTGATATGGTTCGGTTTATTCAGTTAATTTTTCGATTTGGTTCATTTAATAATCATAATTAATTTTTGGCTAATATTTTTATTTAGAGATACATTAAATAGACGCATAAATACATGAAATGAAAATATAAGTACATGAAATTGTATATAATACATGAAATGAAGGTATAAAAGCTATAAATTTGGTTTCGTCGGTTTTCGATTCGATTAACGGTTCCGTTATTGCTCACCCCTTAGTGATATATTTTTGGGCATTGTTGGTGGGCATATAGGCCCGAGCAGGATGGCCCTAATTTAAGTAATAGAGTTTGCTAGCACTTTATAAGTTCAAGTTATTAGCCAACAATTGTTCTTTTAATTATTTAAGTTCATATGAAGGTTGTCATACTAGTCCTTTCATTGGACTTGAGTTATTACACAAAAGTTTGTTTTATAATAATGTTCAACTATTGAGATGTGATATTGTGATGGCTAGTTTATTCATATATACTACTCAACTTGTATGTAGACTAGTTAGATGTTACTGATTTCTTTTTAATGAGTGATCCTAGGATCTCAGACACTATATTAACATTATTAACATTGATCCTGTCATTCATCACAATAAGAGTGACACTGCATGTGTACAAGTTATATAGCAATTGACTATTAGACTCGATTGTGATCCATACAATATCTAGATTTTGCACAATTCTACAAAATTATGTTTTAAATATCCTTAACTGTTGAAATGAAAGCGATACATAAACCTTTGATCGGTGGTTGCCGCCATCATAGGTATGCATACGCGCGTATGTCATATTATTAGACTCGATAATGAACTAAAAACTTGATATTTATGCATCCAAATTGTGAAAAAATTTCATAAATACTTAACAATTTTGTACTTGTGGCAAATCAATCAACAATTCACAAAATAAGATCCAAAATCGAAACCCTTGGATTTTTCTAGGGATGTTAATCAGGTCATGTCCGCAGTTTGATCCCCTCACTAACCCGAACACAACACATAGTAGAGAAATTTTTTTCCGTGTATATATTAGTTCTTCTAAAATTCTATATTTACATATTATTCTTAATATTTATGCGACTATGCTTCAACTATGCCACTTATGTAACTTTTGGCATTAAAATACCGATATAGCTTAAATTATTACATATAACGCGTTTATAAAAATCAAAAACTAAATAAATGAGTTGAACTTGAACATATCAACCACAAAGGTTAACATGAACACGTCCCATTTAGCTAAATAAGCTCACGAGTAGGCCCGGCCCAACGGGAGGACGAGGAGGGCGACAAACCAACATTAGTTTAACTAAAAAGTCTGTTTAGAAAATAAAGTCTGTAATAAGCTCTCTAGAGGCCTATAATTATTAAAAAATAAAATTTATATTTTATATATAATTCTTTTTTAACACAAAAGTCAATAAAATGACTCTTTGATTGAATGAAAAGTGTCATAACCTATGGAAACAAAGGTCATTGGTTCAATTCCCACATTAGTATTCTTTTTTTTTATATAGAAAAAAACTTTCATTTGTGTTTTATATGAATCATTTTAATAACATGTTTATTATTTTTTGTTTGTTTTGTGCTTTTGAAAGACACATATTGGTAAACTTATAAAATTATCTATCATATAATTGAGAACGCGATTTTAAGGGTTTGTTTTTTATTCATCTTAGGTTCCAAAATTTTAAGAAATTCTCTGAGACGTCCTGCTCACGAGTTATAACTTTACATTAAGTTAATGTCATGTCATCAATTTATGTCCACTAGATTTTCTTAGCCTCCAATCATTTTACTACATGCATCCAAATAGTCTCATGCACATGAAAATTTTGTACACTTCTCAATTATTTTTTCTTTATAAATACCCACTTTTTAAAACCCCTAATAACACTAACAAAAAAAGAACATATAAGAGAGAGATCAGAATGGGAATATGGAGAAGAGGTGTGGTGGTAGGAAGAACAAGTGGCAAGAGGAAGGTGAAGAAGGTGGTGACTGTGTTGAACCACAACCACCATGGCAGGTCCATGCAAAGGAAGCTCCGGCAGCTGCAGAATATTATCTCCGGTGGAAGAGCTGCCGGAGAACAGGTTGTGGATATGGACACTTTGTTCCAAAGAATTGCAGTTTATATATTTCTACTTGAATCTCGTGTAAAGCTTGTCAAGAATGTTTATGCTCTCTTTGGCCCTCATGATTAGTGTATTATTATTATTATCAAATAATTTGCTAATTATGCAACTTATTTTATTGTTTAATATTATCTTGGATAAAAAATGGAAAGAAATATGTTTTATGGGTTTTTGAGTTTGTAAAACATGTTTTGTGTTTTTAAATCTCAATTTTATGTTTGTAAGTTGGTGTTTTTAAAATGTAAATACTCTTGTTTTCTTGGAGTTGAAATATTCGTAAAATTGTTGTGTTATGATTATTTGTGTTTTCTGAGCGTCGTATTATGAGGTAATGTTCTACATCACATAATCTAAAAAACACGCCTAATTATCTTTCTAATCATTTCGAAAACTTAGAAGAAATCATACGTAATGTTGATAGTTGGTGCATAGATGATTAAGAGCATTCATGTCAGCTTCTCTACATCTATATAATTTAACTGAACATTACATTTCTTTAAATTTTGTTCAACCTACTACATCATGTTCCCTATCTAGATTCCCTATCCATATTTGTATATTACTCACAAACACTTATTTTAATATATATTTTTAATATCTTTCTTATATACTCACAAATATTTGTAGAGGTGATGAAGAGTACATTTCTATATTTGGAGTATTACTATTCATTAAACCCTAAATTATATAGATAGAAATGAAAAAAAAAGAACCTAATGTAGATGTAATGTGGAATATATATATATATATATATATGAATGCTCTAAGAAAACAACAACAACAAACGAACCCAGTAAATGCTACAAATAGCAAAAGCTATTGTTAGGGTCTGGGGAGGGTGTGATGTAGCAGACCTTACCTCTATCTATGAGGAGAGGCTGCTTCCAAGAAGACCATCGACTCCAAAGCATGCAACATATTAAAACTAAGATACAAAAATGACTAACTACAAGCATGCTAAGATTTCTTATAAATGTATATAAGGAAGATCTTTTATTGATCATCCTGCATGATGAAATCTGCATATTCCAAACATTATCATCATTGTCACATGTCATTTAAAATTTTGATCATCTCCACAACTCAAGAACTTAACCAGTGTAGATATGTAACATGTCATATATTCAAATGTTGCTTTTAACCATGAGAACGAATTTGCAGAAATTAACAATACGTTGCAAAAAACTAGGCAACCAATGGTTAGGTAAACAATAGCTTGTGTTGGGTAGGTTATGTCATGTTGTTCAAGTGATTATAATTAGAAAACCCGTTGAAATTATAAGATTCGTTGAAACATCTGCTAAATGAGAATAAGTTGTTTTACCACTTTACCATCGTTTTAAAATTATATATACTCATTATTCTAAACACCTATTATAAACGTCTTATCCTTTTTCATGATATTTTATTGATCGGTCAAATCATAACATGTCATTTTCAAAAAACTAAATGTGTTCAATTTTGAGTCGAAATGGTTGAAATTTGGAAAATTTGGAATGTGACGATAATTGTCATTCGTGCCGAGAGTACACATCAAATTAATTATAAATTAAACCTTATCAACTCCATTTATGAATATCTCAAAACTATTTATTGAACTCTCTTTAATTGCTACAATTGACTTCAATTAATTAACCACGTATAAGAAGACATTTTGTGCACATGATTGTTGAAGAGGTAGGTCCCAGCAGAACCCAATTGGACCCGCAAGACTCACCTTAAAGAGGGACGTCTGCGCAGTTGGACCCGCAAGACTAACCTTAAAGAGGGACGTCTGCGCAAAGACCAACTGGATCCGCAGGACCCACCATGCTCAGAGATGACGTCCTTAAGCGCAGTACGCAAGCTGTTCTCGCATGAAAAGCCTCCCAATGATGACGTACCCCGCCTGTTCCCGCAGCTGCGGATACTAGCCATCAGGGAAGGCTACCCGCACTAACAGCAAGGCTACACGCACAAGGCAATTCAGTAATGTCACCTGAAAGAGCAAGCCGGGAATACTCCCGCCCAAAGCCAGGAATACTCCCGCCCAAATGAGCCAGTCCGTACGCTACTGGAGGATCTTTTGTACTATACCTGCCAAGGTATGGACAAAAGATCTGACCAAAGCAGCGACAGCTCACTGACAACAGTACGACGAGGAGCACGCTCCAGTACTTAATGTCACTATCAGCAGCTGCCTACTCACCAACCCCTGTCGTGGCACGTACATAGCCTGCAGTTGGTGGAAAAGGAATAGTACACAGCCGGCCATGTCACTATCAGCCGCTGCCTACCCACCAACCACCAACATGGCACGTGCGTAGCCCACAGTTGGTAGAAAAGGAATATTATGCAGCTGGCTGTACCTGCTTGAAAACCTACCTTCGGCTATAAATACTCCAACACCTTGGAACGGTATCATTATCTTATATCTCCATATATTATCTGATATCTGCTCTAGCAATTTCTCTTAATATACACTTATATTCAAGAGCAATCTAGTCTGATTCTCACGCCGGAGGGTGGTCACAAGGAGGTACCCCCCCCCCTTCTCAGTGACGAGCTCACGGTGTCTGTTTTGCAGGTCATCAGAGGAATAACCATCTTTGCCGGACCTAACCCTCGTGGGAAGCATCTACTTAACCCCCAGATTATCCATAATCTGCCGGGGTCACTTAGTGTTTCTTCATTGGCGCCATCCATGCATAAAAGCTAGAACTAATTCTTTTTCAGTTTTTTCAAAACTTCTGGAAAGATGGTTAAGGTTACTCCGTTGCCAAGGCCAACGAGTGACCAAGAAACTCCGGTAACCACAACCCCAGCTACTGGGGGGAACACCGGCGAGTACACAAATTTTACGAACACTACCCCGGTTACCCAAGCCAGGGCAAGTGCAGTAAATTTTACGAACACTACCCCGGTTACCCAAGCCGGGGCAAGTGCAGTAAACAATCCTCCCCTGGGATTCATTGATACCCAGGTGGAAAGACGACAGACGAAGCTCCCCCGCCAAACACTTGATCAAGTTAAAGCGTGGGCGGAAGCACGTCAGAAGGAATTCCAAGCTGAATTGGATGAACGCTTACGTTCACTCCAACAGGCTGACGAATTCGGAAGCACTCAACAGCTCAACATGAGCAATGAGTGCGAGTACTGGGATGATGATTTGGAGTCTGACAGCGACGCAAACCCTCGCCATAGGGCGAAAGGGAAGCGTAAGGAAACGGACTTCCAACGAAGAAGGAATTTTGGAGAAACCTTCAAACAAAGGAACGCGGGGGAAACCCACGTGACTTCTCCAAAACCTTTAGACCGACTGTTGCAAATGCGGGAACGTCCAAGTTTGCAAGGGACATTGCGGAAGCAATCGCCCCGAAGAGTGCTAAACGGATGTCCAACATCGGCACTTATGATGGTATATCTGACGCAGACGATCATTTGAACAGATTCATAGCGGGGGCAGCCGTCAGCAATTGGACGGAACCCACGTGGTGTTATATGTTCCAAATGACGCTTGTTGGGGCAGCCAGAGCGTGGTTCGACCGTCTACCGGTCCACCACATCTACGATTGGGCTGACTTCCAGCAAAAGTTCAGCCAACACTTCAGTCAACAAAGAAAGTATACCGAAGAGCAATGGAGGATCCTCAACTGCATCCGAGAAGAAGATGAGTCTTTACTAGACTTCATCACGCGCTTCAATTCAAAGAAACTGAGTCTGGGCACCATAAGCGAAGATCTTGTTCGCGCAGCTTTCATCCAAGGCGCCGAATACCCGGAGCTTATCCGCACATTGACGGGTAAAGACGGCATGCCATCCACATGGGATGCCATCATGACAGCAGCTAAACGCTTCGCGGAAACGGAAAAGCAACTGGGTTGAGATCTTCCCCAGAGCACAAACCTCTACACTCAGAAAACAAGAGAAAACAACGTCTTTACCGCCCGACTAAACAAAAAGAGGAAGCTAGGCATTTGGCAGTCAAGGGTAAACTTTGACACCTCATCCGGCTCACACCCTCGGTTAGGCGGAAGGGATAACATGCAGTTGTCGAACCGGAACTCCAGATGGACGCCACTCACCAAAAGCGTCACCGAGATATTCGCCACCGAGAGGCTCCCATGGCCAGAGGCTCCAATTATACGACAGCGTTCAAACGCTGATCAAAGCAAATCCTGTGACTTCCACAGGACAAAAGGCCACACCACCGAGGAATGCTTAGACTTGAAGGACGTCATCGAAGCATTTGTCAGAGATGGGAAACTCACGCACCTCGTGGCGCAATGAACGCTGAGCAGGCTAATGCGTGTAGAACCCCAGTTGGGGAAAACACGAATGAAACTGCAGCTTCAATGTTGGAGACTACATACTGCGTAAACAACGAGATTCCGAACCAGGTGCATATCAGCTCGAAAGGCTCGATGACACCCCCATCCCATGAACATGGAAGGGAGCTCAATTACACAGGTTGCATGTAGATCAATTCCAAACTTGTAAAGAAAAGGCCCAGAGCCACTTCTAATGGAAATGATTCTCCTTATTACATTGACGTTGATGGTCTTACATTTATACTTATGAATTTTCCACACTGATATGCCGGTATTCACCGCATAAATAAGTGGGGAAGTAAGTCGTTGCGTGTGGACGGCGGCAAAACCCGCATAAACACAAAACGGCAAAAATTTCTAAGAGATGAGGACAACCTTCACGCAGGTCAGTTATAGGTAAAGTTTGGTCATCCCACTAAATGAAAGTGACGGTCCTACCCGCACAATCATGATAGAGGAAACTGAACATTAACCTATTGACAACCGCGCGTCGAAAGGTTTAACTTATTCAAAACACTGATGCCGGTATTCACCGCATAAATAAGTGGGGAAGTAAGTCGTTACGTGTGGACGGCGGCAAAACCCGCATAAACACAAAACGGCAAAAAATTTCTAACGAAAACCTTCACGCAAGTCAGTTATAGGTAAAGGTTGGTCATCCCACTAAATGAAAGTGACGGTCCTACCCGCACAATCATGATAGAGGAAACTGAACACTAACCTATTGACAACCACGCGTCGAACGGTTAACTTATTCAAAACACTTGGAAAATTGCTAAGTTCAACTAAAGTATGCACGAGCGAATCATATATTGTTTATGAGGCAAAACAAGTGCCAAATTAAATTATAATATGCATGAGCAAGTCATATAACGTTTATAAAGCAAGTCATCCAATGAAAGTGGCGGTCCTACCCGCACAAACATTTATATTTCATAAAAAAATTCAAACATTACAAGAATGGCCGGGTATCTACCCTCCTACAGAAATATAAATCTATCCTAACGGTGGGATGGGATCTCAAGGTTCAAACTTCAGGACCACTCCCTCCAAACCCACTTGTACCCGCACCATCAGTTGGCTGTGGCGGTTCAAGGAAAGTCTTGAGAATGGTTAGCCCATCATCAGCAGCAGCAATTTCGTTCACCTTCTCCACCACCGGATGCGGGAAGGCAGCATACTGGTTCACTGCTTGGTCATAGGCAGCTTCAGTGTCCACGTCATAAAGAGTGAAATTGGAAGGCGGGATGCCCTTCTCAACAAACTCCAGACCAAGCAAGAAACCAGCCTTTTCCCCATCCTCATGAGAAGCGTTGAGGGCTGCGCTCATGGCATCGTCATAAGATGTGTTCGTGAAGATCCGATGCACAACCTACAAAAAAAAAAAAAATAAATATATGTATCAAAAACTTTTCTAAGTATAAAGAAAAGCGTAAAGACATTATGAAGCTACGCATACCTGCGACAACGCTTCTCGTAAAAGCCATTCCTTGGTGATCAGAGCTTCCTGGAGGGCAGCTTGAGCTTGGTTGCGGGCGCGTTCGACTTCATTTTTGTTAAGGTTGGCAAGCAACACTTCCTTAGCAGCAGCCTCTTCAACGCCCTTCAGCTTACGCTCAGTATGATCAAGCATACCCCTCTGGTCCAAGATCTCTTGAAGCTTCTTGGCGTCTTCCATGGCCAAGGCATCATGAGCCTACTGGAGCCTCTCTAGTTTGGCTTTAAGCTCCTCATTCTCGGCGCGCAGAGGCTCAGCAACAGCTTCAGCTTTGATGGCCCTCTCGGTCACATTCCGCGCAGTTTCCTTAGCCACCCTAAGCTGTTCGTTAACAGCTTGGGTAGCCTTGGAACGGGCCTCGAGCCGGGCCTGAACTTCAACCTCGAGGGCCTTGAAGGCCTTTTCCTTCTCCGCAGCAATGGCGGAAAGTCTCCTGTTCTCCTCCCGGATAGCCCGCGCCTGGGCCACTTCCTGGCTACGGGCCGCCTTTAACTTGTCGTTTTCACGACAAAGCAACTCGACGCGCGGCTGCATCCGGGCAAGGAGAATCCGAAGCTCGTTCGTCAGTCTACCCTCCTGGTAGCTGGACATAGCTTCCCCCAACGCACCACTTGGGGCTGCGTGACGCGCCCACTCGACGCAGTCCACAGCCGTCCAAAGGGTTGTTCCCCGGTGGATGTTCCACCGCGGAACATACACCTCATTGGAATCCGAAACTGCAAAAACAAAAAGCAGTTAGGAAAAGATGATAAAAAAATAGGCCAAAATAACCCTACGCACATGTAGGGTCGACAACAGGCCGGTAGCCGCCAAACCCATCACCCGAACCTAAGAGATATCCATCCAAGAGGTCAGGCAGATGGGAAGGAGGCAGAGATTGGCTAGAAGTCCCAACGCCGAACATACCTGATGAACCGGCCGGGGGCACGGTTGAAGCCGCCGCGGTAGAGACCATGGGAGGTGAACTCACTGGAGGTGAACTCACAACCGTGGCCGCCACTGCGGAGGAGCCCGCAGAGAAAATCACCGCTGGCTCAGTGAAGGATGCAGTAAAGATGGCACTGACAGCCGGCGGAGATGACGTCACAATTGGAACAATTGCCTCAACGGGATGAGCAACTGAACCAACACTGCAAACAGGCGCAGCTGCCTGGGTCATCGCCTCGGGTAGGTTGACCAAACCTACATTCGTGGGTCCAGAACTGCTCCTTCCCGCATCACTTTGGAATGCGGTTACATCCACGCCTGCATGAAGACAAGATATTAAAAACAATGGCGGAAAGAATTGCGGGTAAGATAAATAAAAAGTACTTACGAGTTTTCTTAATCTTGAAGGTTCTGACGGGCGGGGACGAACCCGATGGAACTGGCCTCTTCACGCCAATCACCGTCGTAGAACTTGGTCGCGCGTAGGTGGCAGCTGTCTCAACCTCCGAGACAGTTGTCTCACCACCACCAAGGTTCCCTGCTGCCTCCTCACTTTCGGTCTCCGAGTCAGACCGGTTCCCCTGATCGGCAGTGGAGGCAACCTTCGCCTTGCCCTTCACGCCGGCAGCTTTCTTCTTCCTCACGAAGAAAGGACCATCTGCGGATTCCTCATCAGAAGATGACAAAATTAGAGAAACTCCAGCAGAGGTTTGAGCATGAAGAGGGCGAGGGTTAATGAAACCCTTACCTGGCCCCGTGGCGCTCAGAATTTCGTGGCCTGGCGGGTAGACCTCCACAAACCGATCCGCCGTTTGCTCCAAGATGGGCAACTCGTTCTCGTCAAGAGCACGAGTACCCAACCGAGCGGGACCACCGCTCTCACGCGGTTGCAGAAGCGACTGCAAATTGTTCCCCTCTGAAAATAAACAGAAAAGCAGTTAGAAGAAAAACCCTAAATCAGCAAGAAGAGATGGAGCATACCATAGGGAATAGAATTCGAACCGTATTCAAGAACGATGGGAATCTGTGGCGCCTCTGCCCCAGCATCCTTCCATACCTGACTCATCCCAAGCATCACCATCCCAGACTCCGCAAAGCGATAAACCGGAGTCTGGATCCGGAAGATCTTTGTAAACCATTCCGCCTCCTGGTAGTTGGAGGCGTGAAGGTTCGGGAGTGCTCTCCCGTTCTTGAATGTCATCGCTATGGGGACGACACGGGCAGAGATATAGAAGAACTCCCGCTTCCAAGACCGAAGACTGCGCTCGGTAGCACAGATCTTCAAACCCTTGATCCGAGTAATCAGGGTATACCAGCCCTGGATGCACCTCCAGGAGTAGAAGGTCATCAGGCGGTCGACGCGAGGCTCAACGCCCAGAATGTGGCACACCCATTCAAAGTGGCGAACCTTTGCGATCGCCATCGGGTGCACCTCCGTCAAATGTACACCGTGTTTCTCCAGAACACGGTACACAAACTTCGTCAATGGGAACCTGAGATTCCCATTGATGAAGAATGCAGCATACACCCCTATCTTGCCCTTGGGGGCATCGTACACCGTCTGGTGAGGCTCAGGAAACTCAGGCTCGAAAGGCTCGAGCATGAACTTCTTGACGATGTAGTGATACAGGTCGACGGAAAGAGCACACTGGCACTCGCCAGCAGTACTCTTATCGTCTTTGTCAGACGCTGACATCGGGTTCTCCGTGTACACGTCAGACTCCTCGGCAGTAGCCTCAGGATCATGAGTATAAGACATCTTGGAGGTATGAAAGAACGATTTCAGGAGAATGCTCGACGGCAAAGTTAGAGTATTCTCCGGAAATCGCTTAGAAGAAGAAGTGAAACTGTGAGTTAAGATGCATCCTCTCCTCCCTTTATATACTCATCGCAATGAATGCGATGAATTTAATGCGGAGAGAGGAAAGCGCAGGTGCAATGAAACTATGACACATGGAAAGAGCACGCTGGCAACAGCTGTTGACAGGACGCGTGCCGTAAACTTCGCGCCCACGCGCCCGAAAACTCGCGCCTGAAAAAGCGTCTGGAATGACCATATACTGTCACGTCGTCATAACTTCATGCACGTCCTGAAACTGTCAGAAGAGACCATCACACCACGCTGACGTCCCTTCAACAGTTGGACTGTTCTTATCCTTTCACCAACTTTTCGAATTTCAAAAAGATTCAAAAATAAGAGGGAATACACCCCCTTACCTTGGCAACCAAGTAACTATAAGACGGGTGCGGGTACAGTGTCAAGGCAAAACCCTTCACATACTTAGGACCCGCAGGGAATTGAAGCCAAGAATACCTTGGCAACCAAGTAACTATAAGACGGGTGCGGGTACAGTGTCAAGGCAAAACCCTTCACATACTTAGCACCCGCAGGGAATTGAAGCCGAGAATACCTTGGAAGTAAAGTAACTATAAGACGAGTGCGGGTACAGTGTCAAGGCGAAACCCTTCACATACTTAGCACTCGCAGGGAATTGAAACCAAGAAGGATCTTCTGGGCCATGCTTGTGGAAAGGGATATAACATCCCCGCATAGCGGGAACATTGAGAACTAGACTGTTTGATGCTCCAAGATGAAATTGGTTGTTTAAACATAATTGATCACTATGTCTAAAACTACCAAAACCTCGTGGAGAACCTATACAACTGAAACTCAACGCTCCTTACTTGCGAGAAGGTTACACACCTACCCGCATCATACCCAAAGATCAAGCAGAAAAGTGGGAAATTCTGCGTGACATTAGGAAACCCGCGGGAAGAATCCCCACAGAGAACCTTAAAACTAAACCCTTTTCGAAACCCCTTGCTTAAGTCCAAAAGTTCACCCCACTTATTAACAATTCATGAGAAGAACATTGGACTGGGGGGACTTGAAGAGGTAGGTCCCAGCAGAACCCAGTTGGACCCACAAGACTCACCTTAAAGAGGGACGTCTGCGCAGTTGGACCCGCAAGACTCACCTTAAAGAGGGACGTCTGCGCAAAGACCAACTGGATCCGCAGGACCCACCATGCTCAGAGATGACGTCCTTACGCGCAGTACGCAAGCTGTTCCCGCAGGAAAAGCCTCCCAATGGTGACGTACCCCGCCTGTTCCCGCAGCTGCGGATACTAGCCATCAGGGAAGGCTACCCGCACTAACAGCAAGGCTACACGCACAAGGCACTAACTCAAATAATTCAGTAATGTCACCTGAAAGAGCAAGCCGGGAATACTCCCGCCCAAATGAGCCAGTCCGTACGCTACTGGAGGATCTTTTGTACTATACCTGCCAAGGTATGGACAAAAGATCTGACCAAAGCAGCGACAGCTCACTGACAACAGTACGACGAGGAGCACGCTCCAGTACTTAATGTCACTATCAGCCGCTTCCTACTCACCAACCCCTGTCGTGGCACGTACATAGCCTGCAGTTGGTGGAAAAGGAATAGTACACAGCCGGCCATGTCACTATCAGCCGCTGCCTACCCACCAACCACCAGCATGGCACGTGCGTAGCCCACAGTTGGTAGAAAAGGAATATTATGCAGCTGGCTGTACCTGCTTGAAATCCTACATTCGGCTATAAATACTCCAACACCTTGGAACGGTATCATTATCTTATATCTCCATATATTATCTGATATCTGCTCTAGCAATTTCTCTTAATATACACTTATATTCAAGAGCAATCTAGTCTGATTCTCACGCCGGAGGATGGTCACAAGGAGGTACCCCCCCTTCTCAGTGACGAGCTCACGGTGTCTGTTTTGCAGGTCATCAGAGGAATAACCATCTTTGCCGGACCTAACCCTCGTGGGAAACATCTACTTAACCCCCAGATTATCCGTAATCTGCCGGGGTCACTTAGTGTTTCTTCATGATTCTTGATCGAAGACATGTGTGGTCGTGATTAATGAATGTGTTATCAACGTTTCACTATTAGTTTTTTTTTCACCTACGAGCATGGTTGTAAAAATTGTGTATATGCTCCAATTAATCGTTAATCGGTACTCTACCGACTAGCCGTTGATAAATAGCTATTTGGTCAAAAACGTTCAAAGTTGAAAAACTATATATAAAGTTATATATAAGTTACATATATATATATATATTTGAAAAAATTATATATAAATTTAATCTAACTAATCTTGATTAATCACTAGTATTTACTTTGTCGCGGAATAACGCATAGCAAGTTCTACAAGTGACGGTGCCAAAAACATAAGAACATAAATATCTTCTACCCACAATTTTCCAAAACTAGTCCTTTTTCTTTGGGTCTTCCAACTTGACAAACCATTTAGATTATAGATTTGACATATTAGGTGAAATAATGTGATCTACTTTTTAGTTTGGCCCACCATACATTTTACTATTACAATGAGTAGACTTCGTAACACTTTCCTTATCATTTTAAGTTTTTTACAACCCTTAGTTATTTTCTAGTTTCAATTAAATGATTAGAACTAAAAATGTGTAATCTACATTAAAAGCTTGGAACTCACCTAATGGCTTCTACTCATATAAGTATATAACTCACTACACTATTAGAAAAAACACTTTTAACGACACGCGATGCATGTCATAAAAGGGTACATATGACACGCAAATGCGTGTCATTGATAGCCCCATCTTAAACTGAAAATAACACACAAACGCGTGTCGTCTCTTGTGACACGCATTTATGACGCACATTTACGACACACATTTACGACACACATTTACGACATAGATTTACGACCAGCATAAATGCGTGTCATGGTTTTAGGTGTTTTTTAAAAAAAGAAATAAATATATATATGCATATTAATAATCTCTCTATATATATATATGTATGTGTGTGTGTACATACATATATACACACTTAAAGATATTAAGTTGGTATTTCATAGGTCCTACCGGGAGTCAAACCCAGGTCACTGGATTTAACGTCCAGAGTGCTAACCACTACACCATAGAACCAGATATAATATCTTTGCATTGCACTTGAATATATAAATCGCTTATAGTAGCTGATACATACCTGCTCAGCGCCCATGTTATTCCTCTGAATGCGCATATATTCATTTTCCTTATTATGTCGGTGTTAAAGTAAATTAATTTGCTCTTCTTCAGAAACCTTTAAGCCAATTTCTTCTTCTGAACATTACACCTGCATCAAGAATGGATTCTTGTTATCCTTTTAGTAGTAATTTTTAAAAGTGAACATATTTCCATATGAAATATCATACACACATGTTGTACTCCCTACCACCGATTATTACATTGAGCAATGCTAACACTGTCACCAGGTTAGATACAAACTGTACCCCTAACTCTAAGACATAGAATAAGTAGTCTGCAAACCTACATAACAGATATACAAATCAATCATTTATTGTTACTTATTTAGTTCAAAATTGTTGGCTTATCGGTAATCAATCAACTTAAATATGCATTTAAATCTCAATAGTAAAGAACATAAAATTAAATCTTTTTTTTACCTTTATAAAAGCACATGGGGACATTGTTAGCTGGAAGGCTGATATGGGCTATATGAACACATCGGAGCTTCAATTTCATCCCTTTTGAACTTTGTGGACTTCTGCCACCATTAATCACTCCATCGAGTGTGAAACCCACATCATTAATATAAGGACATGAAAAACTTGAAAATAGAATAATGTAGACATGAAAATTGTACCTGAACTAGTACGTTATCCCCTCGCGTTGCAACCGGTTACCTGATTGTAGTTGGTGGCCAAAAAGCAAGCGGTGGATCACATTCTACATCTTTTTTCTGTTTTAACCTGGATCTGTAAAATTAATTATATCAATTAATCTACATATGGGAAACAAACAATGATGATTTTAGCTTTTGCAGGTAATCTGTTGTGGTATTTCAAAAGTCCAATGGCATTAAACCTGAAATATCCAAACAAAAGCTATCATGCAAAGAATGTGACCTATCCTAGATTTAAACTGGTGCTCGGGTTTATAATTTCATAGGCTCAATATACAGATTGTTGGTTTTGGGTGGAACCCATGAATACAGATTAAAGTAAAAAGAATTTGAATGAGAAACAAAAATATTTAATGTTTCAAATAGAAGTTAATACCTAAAACAGCCAATAAATCAAGTCAAAATACCTAAAAAAAACAAAAAAAGGAAAAAGTCAAGATACTAGAATAAAACCCCAAAAATAATACAGTAGTGCAATACTCACTTCTATAATATGGTTCTACTTCTTGAAACAACACTTGTAATGCTCCATAGAAATAAGCCTACAAAACAAAATAATACAAACGACGACACAAATCTGCTATCAATTTCATAGACATAATCTCAACACATGTAGATGCAGGAAGTATAAGCGAATGCCAATTGTAAAGGCTCAGATCTATAACTAGAGAATCAGAATGGCTGCAAAATCACGGTTGCATAGTCCATGACCATGCCATCCGGATATTGCCTCGCCACGGTTCGAATCCGATTATCTATGTCCCCTTAGCTTACACTGATCATCATAGCCACGATACGATACAACTCTGATCAGCGAGTCATTTTAAAGACATATGATCCCAACATATATAAACTACACTTAAATTGATGGTGCAAAATCCATGATTCAAAATGAATTTAATTGTAAACGATGGGGAAACCATGCCTTCAATCTATGGCGAATCGGAACCCGACAACGATATAATCGCCCGCCGCAACAGACAGCTGCGACAGCCACTACACCGCCACCTAATCGCCTGCCACCACCATAGCCGAGCAGGGCAACACCCTTTTCTTTACTTGTTTCCCTCTTTACAAATAAAGAAGTCAAATGTACAAACCAAACAGGTACAGATGGTTTAATTATCAATTTCAATCCATATAATGAAGGAAAGCAGATCAAATTAACAGGGAGCTGCTATGGCTAGACGATTCACAATCAAGGCTCATCGAGCATCATAGCACTCCATCAGCACAGAACCAAATGGTACCCGACAACAACAGAGAAAAATCCGTTACCAGCATAAACAACTATCACCAGAACCGTCTAGGGCCATAGACAATCACAATCGACACCTCCGTGCGCCGCCGCCTAGGGTTCGTAAATGGAACCCGGCAACAACATAAACAAATCTGTCACTGCCATATACAGAGAATAGAGAGATACAAATGATTATCTGAAACACCGCCAAAACATCCTCTTCTCCTCGGATATCACGCATTCCGATCTCGTTCCCCATAGCATCCTCTTCTCCTGGTGAGAGATGGATGCACCATGAGCATCGAAGGTGAGATAGGATATTTCAAAAGCCCTAACTTACGAACATTTAGAAAAGATATAAGAGAATAGATGACACGCATATTGTTATGTTGTACCCGGTTTGTTTTATTTTTTAAATTCATGACATCTAATACATGACACGTAAAAATACATGTCATAATTTTTAAAAAATTTTAAAATTATGACATTTTTTAAATGACACCCATATTTGCATGTCATAAATTAGCGCATGTCATTGTGAGAGTGTCATTAAATGTCTTTTTTCTAGTAGTGTTAGCATTATGTTTATAATTTTGTCAATACAATCTCAAAACTGATTCAAAAAACAAGCAAGCACACAAATATACAAATTCTGCATGAGCTTTCGTATTGTTATAACCAATACTCTACTCAAAACTTGCAATAATCACTCATACAATCATACCATAACCCTAAACATGGCTACGACACGCTTCCGATGAGCATGAACAAGAAAGGGTCGGACCGTCCGACACATAGACAAACGGGTGATTTGTTATTAACGTCTGGTGTTATAAGAACACTCCATACACTATTTAAACACTCACATATCTTATCATATAATCTGTAGTAGTCTTTTCACACATCAAATGTCTCGAATAGCTTTTCATATTTTATACTATGAGTACCGCCTTTTTCATATCTCATACGACCTGCATAATCTCATATTTTCTGAATAATATATGTAAAATGTTATGCGTGCCCATATGAAAATAAAAAAATAAATTATTATACGAGTCTATTGTAAGGTGGCTTTCAAAACTTACGTGATCCGTATAACCTTATACGGTATACAAGTGTAACTTTACTAAAACTACTTGATTGCGCAGCGTTGTGTTCACAAAGGTTATATACCATATAATACATGCAATTTACATATGACAACACCGTTTTTTATCATTAGTAACAAAGTTAACCCACTCAATTTACCATCCGTAACAAAATTGATAAATTTCCGTTAGTGATAGAGGCTTGGTTTTAAAAAGCGAGAGGTGAAAAATGCGAAAGGGTTTAAAACAGAAGCGTGAAGCGCCAAACGCAAAAGCGAGAGCCTTTTGTACACGAGGCGAACATACTTATATAATTTTTATATATGTACATATCATGGTTTTAGCATCCCGACCTATAACGTAGCGATATTTAACCATTAAATATGACTTAATATATAAACTACCTATACGGCTATACATACAACCTAAAAAGCATATTGTCCAGTATTAGAAGGTTAAAAAACCACTTGTGTACAAAAGGCCAGTGCCTCGAGTTCGCCTTATGTCACTTTTTGCCTAAAAATCTCGCCTCAGGCTCGCCTTTTAAACATTGCTCGCCTTAATTAGCCTAAAGTGAAGAGGCCCTCGCCTTAGGTCGCCTCTCGCCTCGGCTCGCCACAGGCGCGCTTTTTTAAACCAAGGATAGAGGTGGACAAAAAAATCTGGTGTACCTAACTAGACCCGGTCCTACACAACCCTTGGTTCCTTAGAAAAAGCGTACCTGGACCAGGTTCCACCTTTACCTGGTCAAAACCTGGACTCGACAAAACCCAGTCAAATATCCGACGATACCTGGAACCGGTTCTTACCTGTCCCGGTTCTTGACTTTTGTTTGACCAAACCTAGAACCGGTTCCTACCCAATTCCGGTTACTGAAATACCGGATTTGTGCGCACCTCTAAATAGAGGTGCACAAATCGGGATTCTCAAATACCCGAGTTCGGGTATGAAATCGGGTTCGAGTATGATTGGTATTGGAAAATCGGGTATTGGCAATACCGGGGTCAGGTTTGGGTTCGGGTATTGTCTCTAAATACCATACTCTATATATCAGGTTCGGGTCTGGTATAGAACCGGGTATTCTAAAAAACCGGGTATTTGAATACCATATTTCCAGATATTGAAAAAACCTTATTTTTGGGTTTTTTCGGGTATAGATTGGATTTTTAAGAGAGTTGCACTTTTTAAGGGTATTGATCGGATAATTTTCAGGTATTTTTCGAGTATATATAGGGTATTTGAAAAACCCGCTTTTGGGTATTGAAAAACCCGGTTCCGGTTTTCGGGTATTATCGGGTATAAATCGGGTCCGGTTTCTGGTACATGTTTTGGTACTGAAATGCATACCCTATTTGTACCGTACGGGTAAGGTCAGTTACGGGTATAAAAAAACCGGTTCCGGATATTTTTTTTCGGGTCCGGTTCCAGATTCGGGCTTTTTTCACCTCTACCTCTGAAATCTGTAATTAGTGAGATAAGTTCCAGTTTGGGCCTCAAGAAGTTATTATAATATAAACCAATATGGGCCTGTTGTATTGGGTTTGGCCCAATCCAGATTATTATATCGAAATGAAACCCTAAGCCGCCTTAAATAATAATAGCAAGAACCCTAATTCATTCCTGCGGCAGTCAAATCAATCTCTCGGCGAATTACAGCAGCAGCAGCTCGTTGGCCATGGTATCTAATCCGATCTATCTATCTTCTTCTCTATTTCATCTGTAAAATTATTTTATTTATTATGTATTTATCTGATTGCCGTTAGATCTGTAAATTAGCGATTTGTAATTATGACTGTGTAGTAATCTGTTAAGAGCGTTTTAACTGAGAGCTGATATGTTAATGTAATTGATGTATGTATATGGATTATGCATTTTTTTAATTTGCAAATAAGCTGTGAAAATCATGATAATGCATCAATCAGTTGAATATCAGTGGGCTACCGATCTTCACTTATCGAGCTCAAGCCGGCTCGCGAGCCTAAATGAGCCTGTCATTTGTATAATTTTTTTAAAAATATATTTAGTAATTATTAATTAATATATATAATGTTATGAAAAATTAAATAAAAATTAGATAATATATATTATTTTATATGTAAAATTGTAATATAAAAAAATATATATAAATGATTATCATTATATAAAAAATAGTTGATATATTACTATATATCAACTATTTTTTATATAATGATAATCATTTTTATATATTTTTTTATATTACAATTTTACATATAAAATAATATATATTATCTAATTTTTATTTAATTTTTCAAAATAGTTGATATATAGTAGAGCTCGAGCTTAAAAATGTACTCACGAGCCGAGCTTGAGCTTTGAAAATATAGCCCGAGCCGAGCTCGAGCTCTGTGTCAGTTAAACGAGCCAAGTCGGGCTCGGCTTGGCTTGTTTGCACCCCTAGTCAAAACTAAACGTTAGTTGTCGCAAGCCGGTATTCCACCGTCTGACTAGCGCCTTGCATATACTGTAGGTATGAACGGTGTATAACTTTCAAAAGTTTCAACTTTTCGGAAAGTAAAAACTAAAATCTACATATTTTTCAACTACAAATGTTAGCGCGACAGTGTTCTTTTTTTATGCTTTGATTTTACTATTTTTTTGAAGAAAAACTATTATTATTATCTATGCAGTCAATCTTGGTGGTATCTCGGTTATCGGTCCTCATTTGAAATATCGGTCAAAATGTTGGTTAGAATATTGGTACCGATAATATCGGAGATATTTACCGATATCAGTGTTTTAAGTCTTAATTTTCAACTTTTAGTGTTTAATGTTGGTGTTTCGAGTCTTAATCAGTTCCTACTTGCTACAGTTGTTATTGTCGCAAAAGGTTAATTTGTTAATAGGAGGAGAATATACTGAATTGTTAGTGTTAAGGGGCTATATATATAAATTCTGCATGATACTAAAATTACCGATATCCCACCGATATCTCACTGTGATAACCGATTTCTCAAATATTGGTCCTCGGCCGATATCTGATATTTTTCGCATCAACTGCTTAAATTATTATTAGTAAGATTATTGGTATTGATTTGTCTGTTTTGTGGCTTAAATAAGATCAGTAGATACCCCACCGTCTGACTAGCGTCTTGCGAGTTAGTCAACACTGTAAAACTTACAAACTTCTGAACATTTCAGAAAGTGAAAACTAAAATCTTTGTACTAATCAACCACAAATGTCAGCGCAATTGTGCTATTTTTTATGCTTGGATTTTACACTTTGTTGAAGAAGATAAACTATTATTATTGTGAGTAAGACAGTTTGATTTGTTTGTCTTGTAGCTACAATAAGATCACTTGTACTTGCTTATCTTTATAATTGAAATTGTTGTGTGATTATATTTTGTTTTTTATTTGTAGGTGAACGTTCCCAAGACGAAGAAGACTTACTGCAAGAACAAGGAATGCAGAAAGCATACCTTGCATAAGGTCACCCAATACAAGAAGGGTAAGGATAGTTTGGCTGCACAAGGGAAGCGTCGTTATGACAGGAAACAATCCGGTTATGGTGGTCAAACCAAGCCCGTCTTTCACAAGAAGGTGAGTCTATATTTCCATCTAAGTTTTATATTATATTGGTTCAAAATGCTCTAAGTTTGTTAGATTTAATAACTTTATTTATGATTGATGGTATGATTTAGGCAAAAACCACAAAGAAGATTGTGCTAAGGTTGCAATGCCAAGGTTGCAAGCATGTCTCACAGCACCCGATTAAGGTAATATTTTATATTTTATAGTTTGTGTGTTTGGTTGTTTGCTTATGTTTTGATCGTTTTTTTTGTGCAGAGGTGCAAGCATTTTGAAATCGGTGGAGACAAGAAGGGAAAGGGAACTTCTCTTTTCTAAGCGTCTTGTTGTGTGCGTGCTTGCAGCTACTACTATTCATATTCTGATTTTAGCAGACTTTTGTGTTTTAAGTTTTTGATACTTATATTGCAAGTTTCTGTTTTTGCTTTGATACATCTGTATGGAGAAATGGAAATCTTGTGTTTTTGACTGTTTTAGTGTTGGTTGCTATTTTTTACTTGAGCAAGTTGTATGTGATATGTTGCCTTGCGTGTTTTAGATGTAAACATGGTGGTTTTGTTTGGAACCGAATTGATTTTAACTGTAGCCAACATTTTTTCTAGCATTAAGCTGTTAAGGCATCATTAGATCATAAGCATTAACCTTTTCATTTTAGTAAAACAACTGTTTCACAAGATAGTTTTCTTTGTTTCCGTGTTTCAATTCCATTTTCAATGTGTTTGGTTGGCAAATGAATTTGAATTTGATTTGATTTCATCAAATTTCTTTAATTGAAATGATTTTACAATTTACAAATCCTTCCAGCATGTGAAATTGTGAAGGATTCATCCAACCTGTTTACATGTCCGGCTCCGATTTCGCATTAAATGCTGGTTGCATGTGGCGCCAGCCAACGCACTTTAACGAGCCTAGGTTAATAAGCGTGGACACAAGTTAACTCTAGTACAACGTCTAAGATCTGTTGTACATTGATAAATATCACATATGTAGTGAAACAAAAGTTGCCAAAAGATCGCAATAGTCTTAACTAATTCTTAATATTTAGAAACAAAAAACCAAGCGCGGGGCGGGGCGTAAGGTAACTAACGCATATGCTATATATTTTACTTTTTTTTTAAATTAAAAATATAAAATAGGATTAAGCAGGTCATGAGCATGTTAACATGTGTTTAACCTGTTTGAACACAAATTTAGCCATGTCTTAAACTTGTCAAACTATTTAAGACTTCAAGATAAAATGTAATAAGCTCAAACCCAAACTTGTTTAGCCACATGTCGTTTGTCGTGTATACAGGTCCGTATCAGAAATTGCTAGGCCTATACATTATGTCTAAATATATAACGTATTAGGAAGTTTTGGTGGATCATACCTTCATGATGTTATTTACATTACTTGTTTTGTGCAACTCGCGCCTATTGTATCTAGGAAGTTTTGGTGGATCTGTGTTGTGGTAAGATCCGTGTTTTCACTTGACCCGTTTACTAATGAATTGGTATATTGAGGTTTTTTGTCTATCATATCTCTAACGTGTTTTCACTTGACCAGTATCAGAAATTGTATTAAAAACATAAGATATCATAGAATTTCATGACACGCTAATCATTTGTTAGACATGTTACACGACCTGCCCATTTGGCCATCTTTATCGGTTTATAACTTTATGCTAATTTACAGGAAGTTGAAGAGGATGAAAAGACTCGGAAGAAAAGAGAGAAGATGGAGAAGAAAGCTTCGAGGGGGAAATTTGTTAAAGCAAAAGGTCATTAGTTAAAATTTTTATAACGTGTTCGTCTGTTAATTGTAATGGACTAGAATTTCGCTAACGGCTTTTGAATTCGGGATTATCATTGAGATATGTAGATACAATTTTTAAGCATATGTGATATTAGATCTTATTTTGTATTATCATCAATGAATAACATAACTCAAAACCAAGCATCAAAACACAATAATTTAGTTTGTTCCCTACAATCATGAGTTATGTGTTATTTTATATAAACAAGTTACTAGATGTGGTTAATATAATAAAAGTGAACTACGGTTTTCGTCTATGTGGTTTGTCCAAATATGTGTTTTAGTGCAATAGTTTTAAATTTGTGATTTCCGTCCCTGTGGTTTCGTTTCCCTTGCAATTAAACCCGAATTAAGTAATCTGTTAAGTCTGGTCGTTAAACCCATCAGCGTGTCCTTCACATGAGGGGCAGTTTTGTCCTTTTTTTCCCCAAAATACACCCCGGTTCACGTGAGGGGCTGGGGTGTATTTTGGGAAAAAAGGACAAAACCGTCCCTCACATGAAGGACACGCTGATGGGTTTAACGATCATACTTAACGGAATTAGTGAATTCAGGTTTAATTGAAAGTGAAATGAAACCACATGGTCGAAAATCACAAATTTAAAACTATTGGATTAAACCGTAGATTTGAACAAATCACATGGACGAAACCGCAGTTCACTCGTATAATAATTTGTTATATTATGTATAAGGGAAAAAAGAAAAGATAAGCCTTATTGATATTGATGGAGCAAGCTTTATGACTCAAACCTCAACCTTAATGACTCAAAACATCACAAGTGAATAATTTTTTAGATAGAATTACCTTTTCATGAATCATTATTTTGTAGCATGAGGGTTGAATTGGAATATTTTTGCCAATTATGTTATTATTCCATCTTCTACTTTTGTTTGGTGAGAGTGGTATTGGAGTGGTGCCAATAAAGCTATAAATAATATAAATAAAATAGGCTTTTATATTTAAAATGTAATTGAATCACCTATTTTTTTCAATTTTAAAATGTATGTTAAAATGTAGGATAATTAAAACTAGTTTATAAACAATTGAACATAACTATTAGTTATTATTATTAAGAGTAAAAGTAAAAAATTATATTTAAACTTGTTTTGTTTTTTTGAAAAAAAATAAATATATAACTAAAATGGAAAGCAGTGAGAACAAGATGGGCATGACAGGAAAAGGAAACCTTGTCTCTACCAACTTTTGGTCAATACTTCACTTTTGCTTTGGGACATGCACACATTAAATATATATATAATTATAAAGAAAAAAAATAAAGAAATCAAATACTAACTTTTAATATTGCTAGTTGATTATAAGTTTAGTTTAATATCAAAAACATTTTGCATAACTATTTTGTATTCATATACAGTCATACCATAAATATTTGTATATATAGTAAATTTCCTGAAGTGAAAAGAAATTTAATATTCAACCAAAATTTCACATATAAATGGAGTTCAAATTAAAAAAAAAAAAAAAAGTTAACCAACTTTATACATACCAAAACACATCCAATGATAATAGAACATAAGTAAATAAACATCACACTTAACTTCTTCTACACCTATTCTCCTAATATTAGCTTTGAAAAATAATTTAGACCCTAATAATAAGCCATAATAAAACTAAAAAAATATCAAACCTATTTACCAAATATACATCCCCAATTCTTTATATAACCCTTTAAATACTAAAAAAAAATAAAAAATCACCAAATGTAACACTATTCTCTTAACCTTCCTATTTGAGTATGCAACATTTGATAATCATCTAGGACCAGAGAGTTCCATGGCATGGGGATCATGGTCATCATCCATCAACATCACTCCAAGCATGCTTGATGTATAGTAATCATCATTGTCTTCAAGTTTTTGGACCATACCATTCTTTCTTATAGTGTTAGGATTTATATTACTATGTGTTGCGGCCCATTTTTCGGCTAAACCATCCCCCTCTAGCTTCCTAACAACCTCGGACATCTTTGGTCGATGGGCAGGGGTGTACTGAGTACAAAGTAACGCCACTTGTAACATCTCATGCACGTCGATTTGATCATAGTTCGTTCCGAGCTCTTTGTCTGCTAAAAGTTCGACTTTTTTCTCTTGGTGTGCTTTTTTCACCTGAAATGAAACGTTTTCGATGCTTAGAACACTTGTACGTTGTGCATTGATGGCTTTTAAGTTGTGCAAGGTGTACAATATGGATGTATGTGAAACACTTTGGTCCATATTCCAAGTGTACAAGTTGGTCAATATGCTGTTAGACTTGTACCTTGTGCATCAAGGACTTGTACCTTGCAATTGTATAAGTTGTCATTGCATGTCTAGCATGTCTAGGCCATGTGACCATATGGTACAGTTGGTAGACTTACTCTTAACTACTAGTCCAAAGAGTACAAGTTACCGATGCATGTCGACGAATAGTACAACTAAGTAATGCGCACACAAATAAAAAAATTTCTAGTTAAAAAACTTACCCATTCGAGCATCGCGCCTTTCTGATTAACCGTTTTCCCAAACTCGAACGCTCTCATTCCCGTTATGAGTTCCAACAACAAAATCCCAAAACCGAAAACATCGGTTTTCTCTGAAGATTGGCCCGTGGAGAGATATTCTGGTGCAATGTGGCCCACGGTACCACGAACCTCAGTTGTAACATGTGAGTCAGCATGGTCAAGGAGTTTAGCTAGCCCAAAGTCGCCCACCACGGCCTCGTTGAACTCGTCTAAGAGAACGTTAGCCGCCTTCACGTCTCGGTGGATGATTTTTGGGTCACATTGCTCGTGTAGATATAATAAACCGCGTGCAGCCTCAATCGCGATTCTTTTACGTGTGTTCCAATCTAGTGGCGGTTTACCTGAACATTAATGTTTAAAAAGGAATCAAACAAATACCATATATTTGAATCAACCTGAACCAATTTTGGCCCGAACAAAAGTTGTCCTTTTCAAAACGGCCCGTTTAGATCCTAACCAAAATGTATTTTTTTTAAGTGGCCCATTTTGACCCTAACAAAACGACTTTTTTTAAGTGCCCGATTTGAGCCGAACCAAATTGATTTTTTTAACTGGCCCATTTTGACCCGAACCAATAAAATTTTTTAAGTGGCCCGTTTTGACCCGAACCAATTTGATTGTTTTTAAAGTGGCCGTTTTCATACGAACTGATTTTCACTCGAACCCATTTTGACCTGGCACCCAATCCGACCTGCCCGTTTTGACCCGAACAAAAAAAAATTTATAAGTGGCCCGTCTTGACCTGAACTAAATTGATTTTTTTTAAGTGGTCCGTTTTGACCTGAACTCAATTTCACTCTAACCCGTTTGACCAAACCAAGTCTGACCCTAACCCGTTTTGACCCATCATCCAACCCGACTCGCCCATTTTGCCAGATTTATGTTTGATCATGTTTCAAGATTTCTTGAAGGACCACAATAACATGAAACACCAAAATAGTGTACCAACTCTTAACCACTTTCACATAGTACCCAAAACACATCCCACGTTTACTTTTGAAAATGTCAACTGCGACCCACAAACATATCATAAAGTTTCCATTTTTATAAGGTCAACCTTTGACTCATGTTGACTTTTGGATAATAATACAGTAGACTATGTTATATTACAAAGTACAAACCTCTAAGCCTTGAAGCCACACTGCCATTAGCCATGAAAGGATAAACCAGGAGCCGTTCAACCGGGGTGGCGCAGTAGCCGATCAACCGGAGCAAGTTCCGATGAACCGCTAGGCTAATAAGCTCCAGTTCGGTCCGAAATTGTGACTCTCCAGCGGTCCCATTAATATCTTTCAAACGTTTGACCGCAATCATAGTCCCGTCTCCTAGTTTTCCTTTGTAAACGTTACCGAATCCTCCGGCTCCTAGGATGTTTTTTGAGTTGAAATTGTCGGTTGCGCATTGAAGTTCTTTAAATGTGAAGCTTCTTAAGTTGCCTAAGTTCATTAGACCCTCTTCTGGTATATCTGATTGTATCATTTAAACAAAGTAATAGTTAGTATAAAACTATAGATCACATGAAGATTGAAGTTTACATGTTTGACTTTTGTGGTCAACCCTGGATTTTTGTCGCCTAAAATTTAGTATGCATACTTAATAGATTTAGCATCAAAGTTTCTGAGTATATATAAAGTGTTACATACTTGAACATATCTATGAAATTGTGAAAAAAAAATGTAAATATAATATCGAAAAATGTAACTGAAAACGGGATCCGTTGACCTTGAAAGTCAAATGTGACAAAAGGGATATAACTATACCATTAATGTCAAGAATGCTTTGCTTTGGTTTCGGCTTCTCTTCCACAAGAGAACTCCAAGTGATGCAAGGAGAAGTGCAAGACATCCGAGGCTGATTCCAAGCGCGATTGCTACTCGTTTTGACTTACTTTTTCCTGAAATTTTGCAACCTTTAGAGAGAGAAACTTGGTTTAGAGACAGAAAGAGGATCAAATGATTAAAAAGTTTATACCTGATGATGGATTGAGCTCAAAAGAAAGAGGCTCGGGCAAAGTTGACCTGTAACAACCTTCATTAGCCTGGGTTCCACATATCATAGGATTGCCCACAATGCTGTTCAAGAAACACATAAAGATTGCATTTTTATATCATTATATCAAGAAAAGAGCATAATATAATCAAGAAATTCAACCGGGTCAACAAAAAAACCGTTCTTGGTAGTTGGTTGACCCGTTTCATATCTACAAGATTCATGCATACTTACTTAAATGTTCTTGCTGAAAACTTTGGAACAGGACCACTGAGATTGTTGTTTGACAAATCCCTGAAATGAACAAATGTTATAAATGATACAATGATTTCAAACCGAAATAAAGAGTGCTACTATATGTAAACCACTGGCAATCATCATACGGGCCGTATAAACAAAGTTAAACGGCTGTATGGCCTTTGCCAGTGGTGTGTGCATATCAGTCGCTTATGTGTCGGTCTAACAGATCATACGGGCCTGTACGATTTGTAAGAACACCAACTCATACGGCTCGTATAAACATTTTGGCCCATATAACGTGTTCAATGATGTGCACTGTCACATCAGTCGATTCTGTGTCAGTCAAACACATCATGCAATGCATACGATTTGTAAGAACATCAAACCATACGGATCATAAAATATTTTGGCCCGTATGATTTGTAAGAACACCAACTCTTACAACCCGTATAAACATTTTGGCCCGTATGATGTGTTCAAGGATGTGCACTGTCACATCAGTCGATTCTGTGTCAGTCAAACACATCATGCAATGCCATTTGTAAGAACATCAAACCATACAGATCATAAAATATTTTGGCCCATATGACGTGTTCAATGATGTGCACTGCCACAAATGTCGATTCTTTGTCAGTCAAACACATCATACAATACGTACGATTTGTAAGAACATCAAACCATACGGATCATAAAATATTTTGGCCTGTATGGTTTGTAAGAACACCAACTCATACGGCCCGTATAAATATATTGACCCGTATGACCGTATAATTTGTAAGGGGTTGTTATATTCGAACACCACCCCCAAGGCGTGTTAATAAGTATATACGGCTCGTATAGGGGTTATACGAGTCGTACAGCTTTTGCATGACTGACAAATGTACTTTATGACAGCTTTTTCAGTCAATACGAGTCGTATAGGTTCTATATGACCCGTATAGACTGAGACACGCTCCGACACAGTATGGCTTAATTCTGGCCTATACGGCTCATATAGCCCCTATACGACTCGTATAGAAGGACCTGGTGTTTAAATAACCTATGTGGTGTGGGAATAGCTATGCCTTTTGTAAGAACAACAACTCATATAACACAAATAAAGATTTTCCCTAAGTGACAAAAAAAATAATAAATTAAATAAATAAATAAACTCACAAGAGTGCTAGTTGAGGAAGGGAAGCCAAGGACAAAGGAATAGCTCCAAATAAGGTGTTGTTATTCAACCTTCTACTCATTACATGACAAAATCAAAAACAAACATGGGGTCAAATAATATCAAATCAAGAAAAACAAAATCAAACAATTCAACGGTCAATTTAACTTAAAAACAAAAATTGACCCATCAAAGATTATGTCTCAATTAAGGAGTTTAAGAGAGAGAAATTTCAAATCACTCACAAATATTGCAAATCATTCAAAAGACCAAGTGACTCAGGCACATGACCAGTCAACTTATTATTTGAAAGGTCCAATGTTTGTAGATTTGGAAGGTGTCCTATGCCCACCGGAATTTGGCCGGAGATATTGTTATTCTGCAATAACCTGTTATAATCTTCATCAAATTAGCCACCTTTTTATTTTTTATAACATTTTCAAGAATGTTATCAATATTTTTTTCCAGAAAACACAATTTTTTATCAACATTTCAACAAAGCACCCTTTTTTTTTGACATTTTCAAGAATGTTTTCAAGAAAACAAATTTAAAAAATTTACACTTGAAAACAATCTGTTATAATCATCAACAAAATACCCACTTTTTATTTATTTATTTATTATTATTAATTATTTTTTGATATTTTCAAGAATGTTTTCAAGATAACATAAATTTATAAAAACTTGCCCTTGACAACAACTTGTTATAATCATCATGTTCACGAATCGAGCCAAGGTGGGTTCGAGCTCAAGCTCAAAAGTTAACGAGCTCGAGCTTGAAGTAAAACGAGCTTATGATCGAGCCAACGAGCCGAGCCATGGCCCGAGCTGAGCACAGTTTCGTTTCAAATCAAGTTATTTTAGCTAGTTTTATACGACTTTTTTTAGCTAGCCACGAGCCCCGAGCTTCAAGCCGCGAGCTTTTTGAACAGGCTATTCATCAACAAATTACCCATTTTGTTTTATTTTTTTATATTTGTTTTTACTTCTATAACATTTTCAAGAAAACCCAAAATTTATAAAACTTACACTTGACGCAGGTTTGTAAGATTAGCAATAACCCCTGTCAATATTCCTGATAAACCCTGACTAGGAGCTCCACTGCAACAAAACCCACAAAGGGTTTTAGAAAATTAAATAAAACAGTAAAAATATTTAATATACAAATACAATAAATGTATAAATATGTTAAAAATAACATACAATCCAGTAACAAGATTATCATTTGAGCAAGTAATCATAGCCCAGCTACAACGGTCAACAGAATCTTCATCCCAATTGCTAAAAGCCCCATGAGGATCATTCAACCCATTTTTAATCAAAATCAAAGATACAACTGCACACATAGTTTCAGATCAAGATATTAAAAACCCATGTAGACAATCAAAAACCCATATCAAAAATATAAAAAAATTTAAAAAATTGATCAAAACCTTCAGGGTTTCTTGCTTCATAACACAGAGACAGAGGAAACAGGGGAAGAAAACAGAGGATGAAGAAATTGAGAATTTTGAAAGATTGAAGCATGGTTATTATTCAATGCAGGTGAAATACATTTAATTGTGAAGAAATATAAAGAGGGTATATGTAAAAAAAAATGTTTTTTTTTTTTGGGAATACAAGATTTTAATTTTTGTCTGCAATTTTGGGTAAGTTTATTGCAATATTGTTGTAATTGGAAGAGTGTTATTTGTACAGAGAGAGAATCAGGTGGGGTATGATATGGTAGTGGTGTCAGTGACAGTGAGTGAGGGGTGTAAAGTGTAAATTATGAGCTTCAAGATGCTTTAATGGCTAACGTGCGCAGGTTTGGCTAACATGCGCTTATTCCTTTTCTTTCTTTCTTTCTTTCTTTAAATTAAATTAGTCACTTTCTTTTTCTTTTTACTGTTGCTATTGTGGTAATAGATGAAGCAAAGCAAAGAGTAAAAAAAGATTTAATAATTATATTTTATACAACTTAATTCATTTTATCAATTACTCTTTTTATTAGACAAGTTGTTTTGGTTTAACACGGGGCATCACCATTATCTGTGTTGGAGCCATCTGACACGTTGTCTTGTGCTACATCATGTTCACCGCTTCAAGTGTAAACTGGCTAGCGACGCTACCTTCGTGCCCCTATGGCACGGTGTTGTTAGCCACAACAGCCAGCCTGAATAAGTTAATTTTGTTGTTTATGGATTTTTTAAGAAACTATTTTTGTTTATTATTTTTCTTTCAGAAAAACACTGTTCAATTTTTATGCATTTCAATTTTTATAATAGGTGAATATAAAGTTGATATGTGAAATTAGTTGAATTATCTCATAATTCATTATGTAATTATGTAAATATACAATAAGGATACCTCTATGAAAAAGTACTAGCACCCTTTTTGGTTATGCGAATTTACGACATGAAAACAAAGCCATGCGAGGTTGATCGTGTATGAATTATGAAGGGGTAACCTAGCTTTCATCAAGAAAATAATATTTATTGTGAAAATATTAAAAACGGACGAGTTTTATACATTTCAAAGTACTTTTATTGCAAGTAAACATAAAGTTTTTAATGGCATGAAGGCTTTGAGGTTCCCATGGATCATCAACCACAATTTTTTTTATGTAGTAACTATGGTGTAATTTTAATTTCGTGATTTGATTGTATTTGATGAAGTTTTGGTACCCTTTTTGTACCGTCTAGCTTGTTGCTAGTTTTTACTAAGATGTAAAATCTCATCTTCGTTTATAATATATGTTAGCATAAACTAGATACGTGGAGCCGTAAAGTATTTCATTACCTTTAACTTAACGACGTATAAATATACAACAAGAGTAGTCGTTTTCTTGATTTTCTCGAACAAATTTAGTTTTAGCATCAAACATATTTCATAATCATATAAAACATTTGAACTTTAGTAGAAGAATTTGTATAAATATATTTGATACAATTGGTAGGAGAATATAGGGAATCATGAATTATTAAGAATGTGATCGACTAAGATGTGATATAAGATGAGATGAAATGGATGGGATAAGACTACACTACACCCTGCCTACTGCCTCCTTATCATTACTTCCCTGCAACTCTATTTGCTTTTCTTCCTGTACCATTTAAATCCACCATACACCCAAACACACCATTTTTCATTCACAGGATTTTTTTTCTTTATTATAATTGTACAATTTATATTTTTAACAATAAAATTGGGAAGAAGACTACAAAACTTTATATATAAAAAGGCAAAAAAATGTATTTTGACAATCTTCCTAATTACATCGTTCAAATTGTAGAATTATAATAAGTTCATATTTTATATCACTTGTGTTTAAATACTGATCATGTTAAGGGGATTAGGAATGAGGAGTCAAAAGTTTAAAGAAAATAGGATGTGAGTTGTGGATATTCATAAGATTAGGAACAAGGGAGTTACACGAGTACACGACATCTAAATCATGTTAGCACTTGTTACGAATCTCTACATCTTCAAAACCTTACATGAATTCTTGTCTAAACTGATAAAAATTCGTTTAATCAGGGTCAGTTGTAGATTTTGAATACCATATGCGACTATTAAATGTGCCTTTAAAAAAAGACCTTTTTTAGAAGTTCTTTTATGAAAGCACAATCGTTAGTACTTCTTGCCTAGGCTGAGCTTGATGCCTTACCAAGCTAGCTCGCTCTACTTAATTTTAAAACGAGCTGAAATTTCGGCTTGTTTATTACCAAGCAAACTCGACTTGGCTCGCTTTTATTTGAGATTCAGGCACTAATTAAACTTGTTTATCATGTTCAATTCAGGTACAAGTTCTAAATAAAGAAGATGATAAACTTTCTTATTTGGGTCATGTGAGATCGCCCACCTAGCATATCGAATTATCGGCCTTGGGTTGACACAAAATTACTCTTGTCGTAGTACTTATTTTATAGACTTGCTACAACATATTATATGTATTTTTTAAGGTATATTGGTTTTTATTAATCTCAACTATCATCTTTTGGTCGCTGCCGATCCCAACAAATGAATTGGCTGCTGACAGTCCCGTCTCTTAATGCATTTGTTCCCAATGGTCTGCGACTAACAGAATCCTAAGGCCGTTACTTGCATGCCGCCGGAAAAATGTTTTTGGCCGGAAAAGTCACATTTTTTACCGGAAAACTCAACCTTAACACTACCTAAACACCACCACCACCACCACCACCAAAGGACGCACTACCAACCAACTATCACCACTTGAGCACTACCAACCGATTCTGACGACTGTTATAGGGCCGCTCAATAATTTGGGCTTTTACTAGAAAAAAGTTCCTAAAGGTCCGATCTAAGGTACAAAGATGTTTAAGATGAAAATGTTAATTTTTCCGGGAAAAATGTGAGTTTTCCGGCTAAAAACGCTTTTCATGCGACTTGCAGCTAACGACGCTAGAATTCTGTTAGTCGCAGACCGTTATAAACAAATATGATAAAAAGTGATATTGTTATCTGCCAATTCACTAGTTGGGACCGGCAACAACCAAAAAATGATAATTGAGATTAATAAAAACTAATACACCTTTTTTTAAATTCCATGTAGAAACAATAAGGTCTGCATATCAATAGTAAAAGTTTTAAACTTGTAAGTGTAAATTGTTATTCAAGTCTCTGTGACATGATATATATTTTAAACTTCTATATTAATATTTTTTATTAAAACAGATACTTGACCCTAATATATGTTTGTAGCAATTTTTAGAGCTATTGCTTTAAGTTAAGTTCGACTAGGCTCAAGTTCGGCTCGTTTAACTTACGCAAAGCCCGAGCTCGAGCTCGGCTTGTTTAGAACTCTATTTTTAAAGCTCGAGCTCGGCTCGTGAGTAGGTTTTCAAGCTCGAGCTCGGCTCGGGCTTGACTCGTTTACTATTTTAATTATTTTTTATATAACTATAATTACTTTTATATATTTTTTGCTATTATAGTTTTATGTATAAAATAAGATTTATTATTTAGTTATTTTTATTTATTTTTTCATAACATTATATATATTAATTAATAATTATTAAATATATATTTTATAAAATTATATAAATGACATGCTCGTTTAGGCTCGCGAGTCGGCTCAAGCTTGATAAGTGAAGCTTGGGCTCGGGCTCGTTTATTAAATGAGCTTACTTTTAAGCTCAGGCTCGATTAAGCTCGGCTCGATCGAGCTTTCTAAGGACCCGATCTCGAGTTTCTCACGAGTAGCTCAACTCGTTTGCACCCTTAGACATGACCCATTGATCAATACTGAATTGATTCAAAGGTTGAGTTATTCTATAAAGGCCAACAAAAATGAGAAGTGTGAGAAGCCATAGTTGATTAACATGTGTTAAGTGGGGACCAAAGGTAAAATAGTATAAAAGTAATTGTACATATTTTCTCTCTCAACATGCAAGTCACATGTCAATTCCTCTATCATTTTAAAACGTCCATAACTTTTTCATGTAACATTATTTTTTTTTTTAAATTTCACCATAATAAACAAACGATTTTTTATCTTTAATATGAGTATGACTTTGTTATATAAAAATATAAAAAAAAATTACGCCACTGTGTCTTTGTTTCTTTTCGTCATTGTGTCTTTCTGTTTATCATTGTGTTTCTTTCATCATTGTGTCTTTCAAATCATCATTGTGTTTTTTTTAAATGCTAATAATACGGTTGTGTAATAATAATACGTAAATATAATGATAAAATAACAACAAATTATCTAATGCATAAAACACAATGATGAATACATATTACACAATTACATGAAACGTAAAACACAATGGTGAATACATATAACACAATGACCTGAAACGTGAACATAATGGTGAATACATATAACACAATGACCTGAAACGTAAAACACAATGGAAACTACATATTACGCAATGACTTGAACGTAATACATAATGACTAAAACACAATGATAAGTAAAAAGACAAATGATGAGCACAAAGACACAATGACAAACAAAAAGACACAATGACGTAATCTTTGTTTTAATTGTTATCATTAATATGAGTATTAATTGATAACACAATGACCAAAATCTATAACACAATGCATAGAAAAACCCAATTAAAAATAATAATTAACAACCAATAACACAATATAAAATTCCACCAATTTTTTTATATAACAATATGATACTCATATTAAAGATAAAAAAAGTTTGTTATTATGGTGAAATAAAAATAATAATAATGTTGCATGAAAAAGCTATGAACGTTTTAAAATGATGAGGGAATTGACATGTGTCTTGCATGTGGAAAGAGAAAGTTAACAAAAGTTAGTTATTACCTTTATGTAGGCCTGTAAATGAACTGAACGTTCGGTGAACTATCGTGAACTGTTCGGCGGGAAGTTCGCTTATATTCATTTATTTAATAAACGAACGAACATGAACAAAAAGTTTGCGTTCGTTTAATTAAAAACGAACATGAACACATGTTCCGTTCGTTCATTTATGTTCATGAACGTTCGTTTATTTATGTTCGTTTATGTCGGTTTATATATGTTTGTGTATGTGTTAATAGAAAATAATTAAATATTATCTATGTAGGTCATCTGCTTAAAGGTTTTATATTTGTTAATTTGTGTTCATTTAAGTGTTTCATTTATGTTTGTTTGTGTTTATTTACATTTGTTCATGTATGTTCGTTTATCTTTGTTCAGTTATGTTCGTTTAGATTTTTAAAAAATGAACACAAATGTCCCTTTTTAAATAAACGAATATGAACATAAATAAATTAACGAACACGAACATGCCCTTGTTCCTATTCATTCGATTCATTTACAGGATTTCATTATTCAAATTGATGAATGCATCGGTCTCAATCTCTAGGCTCTGCCGATTTTATTTGTGTTCGTGAACCGTTCGTGAACAAATTAATTAACTTAATGAACGAACACGAACATAAAATCTCGTTCGGTAAGTGTTCGTGAATCGTTCGTGAACACATTATTTTCTTAACGAACGAAAATGAACAAGGCGTTGTTCGTGTTCATTCGGTTCGTTTACAGCCCTACCTTTATGCGCTTCTCATCAATTTATTTTCTTAAATTAATCTCCACCATTCAAATCTAAGATCAACGGATTATATTTCTTCTCACCCTTTTCATTTTTGTTGTCCTTTGTATTTTAACTTTATCATTGATTCAATGGCTAATCTTTTATCCAGCAATCTAGTATTAAAAGCTTACTCGATTAATTTAAAGAACATAACTTAATTCTATTTATACATACTAACTACATCCTCTAACATGGAAAAAAATGAAATACCATTAAAAACAAGAAAAATGGTCTTAGCAACTCTAATGAACTAAACTTCTTTCAAGCTAATTAATATGATCAGCATTTCATAACTAAATCGAAACCAATACAAAAACTGATCAACCGAATGCTTTAATTTTGGTTTGATTATGTCTTCAAACCGAACCGAATCGACCCATCTGTGAACACCTTCCATCATGTAACATGAAAAGTTAAAAAGACATTGGAGTCTTTATTTACTTAACCTTAAAGAAACATGATCTTTGATAAGATTTGATTTAAAATAATTATTTTTTAATGAAAGTAAAAGTGAACAACAATAAAAAAAAGAAACCAATAGAGAAGCTTTCTCACATTCTAAAACACCTTTTGTCTTTCTCAGAAACATGTGTGTGCGTACTTTTTATATTTCTATCCTCTTCTTCATGCATTATTGCATATAAATCCTTAAAACTTTTATAAGGTTTTGCCAAATCTGATAGTCTTTATCAAGTGTTTGTAATATTTTCATTTGCATGCTAGACCGTCTTCGAGAATCCTGAAAAATCCAGAAGCCCAGGGTGAGTATATAAATTTCTTAAAAAATATATGTATAAACTTATATTATAAAAACAAAATATAAATTTGTATAAATTTCTTTAAATAGATAAATCAAGTGCTCAGGGAGAGCGGACCTTGAACGATCGCCCATCTTGCCTCTCCACCAGGTTGACCCTGTTTGCATGTTTTAATAATTTTTTTTTGAAAGAAAATGATAAACATATTTAAATTAAAACAAACATTTATTTAAGTTATAATAACATTGAGATTATAACAAACACTTAATTATGCTTTTTTTTAAGTTATATTATTTGAATTATCTTCTTCCTTTTTTTTTATATTAACCAAATTAATTATTATATATAGTTATTCGAGGATTAGATATAAAAAGTCAAGTTATTCTACAAAGGGAGACAAAAATGAGAAGGATGAGAAGGATTTATAGTCACACAAAAAAAACCCTTCAAAAAAAATTAAAAATAAATAAACAAAAAATCATAACTCAAAATTTGATAAAAAAAACAAAAAAAGTAAAAACACAAAAATGTTTCCACCGTCTTCCTCGTTCTTAAAAAAAATCGAAAAGACACAATGTTGAGTGGAAAAGACCATTGTGTCTTTTTGTTTATCATTGTGTTTTGTGTTTATTTTTGTCATTGATTGTGTCTCTTTTCTTTTACATTATGTCTTTTTTCTTGATATTGTGTTATATTTTGTTCGGCATTGTGTTATATTTTATGATTTATTGTGTCTTTTTTTAGTTATAATTGTGTCTTTTGTTCATTTTCGTCATTGTGTCTTTTGTCTCTGCATTGTGTCTTTTCGGGTTTTTTTTTTGGAACGAGAATGATGAGGGAAACATTTTTGTTTTTTTTTTAATTTTTTTACTTTTTATTTATATTTTGAGTTATGATTTTTTTATTAATTTTTAGGAATTTTTTTAATGGTTTTTTGTATGGCCACAAATCCATCTCATCATTATTATTTTTGTCTCCCTTTATATTTTAACATTTCCCTAGATATGAAAGGGATAAAATAATATGAAGCACCTCAATAACTATGAAAGATTTATGTGATATAATGCATTTAGATCTTTAAAAGTGAGGCAACTCATGTAATTGTAAAACATAAACACATGATGTGATCAACCTTTTCATGTATGTGCTTGTCAACCACATAACAACATACCTAGGGCCAAGTAGAAACAATCATATCATATGAAATCATTTTCTTTACTAGAATATGTTTCTTTCTTTAACTTGAACTTATTATATGAAATCATTTTCTCTATAAAACATGCCTATTTGTTTCATGTGTTTTTTTTAGTATAATCAGTGTTGGTATGGTATCGTACTCTAGATAATATGATCCAATAAGTTTAGGTGTGGTCTATTTGTTTCTCATTTTATGATCTTCACTGCCTTCATGTTCACTTTGGAAACAGTCTCTATCATAGCTTTAGCATGTTCGCGACCTTTGTAATTTTGGCTTAATTTTAATGCTATTAGAATTCTTTTTCATTGTCTAATTTAAAAATCAACTGTTTAACCTTATTATTGTTGGAATTCAGACAAAAACACATTAACACAGTTGTGATCTTAACAAAAATCGGGTCATTCTGTTTATTATAATATCTAGTAATTCAAACAACTAGATAAACTTACAAAACATTCAAACACTAAATAAAAAACTATTTAAACTTTAAAACTATTTATTAAATCCTATATTATCAAGCTCTTTCAAAATACCCCTTCGACTGTCACTTTCTTTGAAAACTTGCCCGTTAACTTTCTTGACGACCCGTTTCAGAATTAACTTCCAATAAGTATTAGATGGCTACGAGACATGCTTTTCAAAAGCATATATAAAACTACGAATTCTAAATCAAAATCTCCTAAGGAAATTTATATATCCAATTTGACTATATTGCTTATTATTACTTATAACCTAGCTTTTGGCTTATATTTTAGTGTGACCATCAATTTTTATTATATTGCTTACAAACTTATAATTTCATAAGATTAAAAACAGTACTTGATAATGATCAAGTGAGGGAGGCATGAAAATCATTGTTGGTGTGCGTGTCATGTATTCTTCTTCCATGCTTATTTCAATTTTAAAGATTTGAGGCAAAGGCAAAAAAAAAGGGGCATAAAGTTAACAATGTGGTTACCAATGGTCCCCTTTTAAAAGCTAAAGGTACTACCCGTGCCTGCACACATTCTCTCTTCCACCACACCCATATCTTTTATTTTTATATCATTTTTAGGCCAAGTTTGTTATAGGCAGTCTTCTTGTAAGTTAATTAGTTGATGGTTTAGCTTGTTAACTTGAATATAACTTAGAGCAAACTGCGGTTTTGTTCTTATGGTCTGTCTAAATCTGCGGTTTTAGTCAAATAATTTTAAATTTGTGATTTTCGTCCCTGTAGTTTCATTTCACTTGCAATTAAACACGAACCCCACTAACCCAATTAAGTCTGATCGTTAAGCCCATCATCATGCCCCTCACATGAGTGACAAAATTTGTCTTTTTTTCTCCCCAAATACACCTCAGCCTCTCACGAAAAGGGCCTGCGAATTAGGGTTGGGGATTTTTTGGGGGGAAAAAGGACAAAATTGTCCCTCACATGAGGGGCACGCTGATGGGTTAACGACCATACTTAACGGGGTTAGTGGGGTCGGGTTTGATTGCAAGTGAAATGAAACCACAGGGCGAAAATCGTAGATTTAGAACTATTGGACTAAAACCGCAGATTTTGACAAACCACATGACGAAAACCGCAGTTTACTCTATAATTTATGCGTGTTTGTTTTTGTTATACAAACGTAAATTCGGCCACACTTAAAATAGTATGATAAGAATATGGCGGACATAGGATTTTTTTCTCAACGGGTGCATCTTTTTTCGGTGGTCAAATTTTTCACAACCATATGTTAGAGTTTCGGGTTGGGCCTGACAGAGTACATATTAAAATACAAAATTATAAAATAAACGTTAATTAGAAAAATACACAATCAAATTAATGAACAAGGGTTTTATGGTTTTACCACTACACCAAGTACATTTGTGCGAGTAAAGTCAACTCGTCCTATATTACTACTTCTCATGGATAAATAACTACAATGATGAATAATTTAATATGAGGGACATTAATAATATGAAAAATAATAAAGAAGCCTTAATGAAATCAAACTAGGAACCTTTCTCTACAAGGCGATTAATGAACATGGGTTTACCACTATACAATCTTAGAACCTGTTAGAATAGGTTTATCTATAAAATCCTTATGAGTTTGCTAATATTTTTTCTATATCGTTTCTACGAAAATTTCAAAATTCAATGGGCTTTCGTGCACCCATGAGCTCCTTTGTGGGCCCGCCAATGGGTAAGTCGTCAATGAGATGAGTCAAATGGGCTCTAAATGAGTTAGCAAGTTAATATTGAGTTAAACATATCATAATCAGTTGTTGGTTGTAAACAATCTGAGTTTAGGTTGTGTGTGATGGTTTCATTAAAAACTGAAAATATGGTTTCACATCACCGTCTCACATAGACATGAGTATCATGCTCACAAAGGCTTAACCTTTTTTTTTATAAACAAAGAACGATGAGGTCGAGACATTTTATTGGGTAATAAAATAAAATCTGCAAACAATCAACCGCATGTTCATTATTCGGCCCACCCCTTTGCATAAAATGCTCCAACAACAATGTTCCATGCCTAATTTGGGTGACGTGACAAAGGGCATTTCACCGTTACATATAGCCTTATTAAAAATATATGTACTTTATTTAACTTTAATATTCTAATTTTAGATATGTTGACAGTTGATATGATTAATTAAATATGTCAACCTGAAATTAAACATATAACGAATGATCAAACATGTCTAATTCGGCATTTTTATTAAACGGTTTAAAATAACAAAACAAAATCAAATCCCTTTGCATCACATATTTTCCATTGACACAAAATAAACAATTTAAAAGTAAATAACATGTAATAGTAGTTTTCATTCGGTTATGAAGAAAAAGGTTATTGATAGTAGTCTCATCGTGCAAATTTAATTAAATATTCCAAATTTTCAGTGTAATATGAAAGCAATGGGAGAATGTAAAATAACAACGAACCAATTTAAAACTTTGTTTTTATTGATTCAGTTTCATAATCTTTTCAAAAAGATTTGGTTTCAATTCGTACACGCTTATTCACTTGATTTACGTATAGATTTAGCGAGGTTATTCCTTAAAACCTGTGAACTTGAACTCGTTTTAGGATGAATCAAACCTTAGCAAACAAAGAGATAAAATCATTTTAACGATAAACAAAACTAAACAAACTAAAAAAGAGAGAGAGGAATTGACTTCGCAATTCAAGTTAAAATATTATAGGATGCTTTGGCATCAATATTCTATATATAACCTAACATAATACATGATATTTATGTACTAATAATTTATATATATATTAACTATTATGTAAATATATAAAGTTAAAATCAATAAAAATCAGGTTTGATTATGCGCACGAACCTAATCAACATGGATAAGTGAAGTTTGGACTCAGGCTTGTCCAAGGTTGCTTAGATTCAAACTTTAAGTGAATTGGTCCCAAATAGGTTAGCAGCCGGGTCATTAATATTGCATATATTGTAAGGCCCCGAGCTTGGGTGCCATACTTTGGCGTTGGATTTACTTATAAACACAATTCTAAATATCAGAGTTAATTAAAACTTTCTTGAAATAAATTAAACTTCAAAGATTATATTACAAAACATTAATTCTTGTTTAAAAACATCATTCTACTTGTCTCAATATAAAACATCAAACATAACATCATGAACTTTCCCTTGTTCTCTTCAGATGCCCAGTCTTCACCCAGTGCCATGTGTCCCCCTCAAGCTAGTTCTAGTTAATCAGGCAACATACATTACATTCACATGCTTACATATACGCACCCGAAGATACATTCTTACTGTACAAACTCTTGATTCAAACATAAAACTCATCTAATCTTATTAACATGAACTTCAATCTTACAGATGTTAAATTACACAAAAAACTTAATTCTAATATGAACACAACTCTATGATACAAAAACATACCGAAACCAACTCAGTAATCTTCAGCTTCAAGACCAAATCTGAATCCTAATAGATTTAGAATCCAAATTGAAGAGATGATCTTGAGAGATACAAGATGAAGAGATATGTTCAGAGAGAGAATATCTAGAGATTGTATATCGTAACTGAACAGACTCGTTTGCTATATAACAAGTTAACAACTTGTTAACAGACTTTCACTTTTAGTCCTCCATTTTATCCAAGTATGCCTCTGTTGTCCCCAAGCTATCCAATACACCAGCTTTAGCCCACCAACTTTCTCATTTGACAGCTTCAGTCCTCATGGTTCAATATTCATGAAACACTCACATAAAAATTAAACACTAATTAATAAACGACTATTGCAAACAAATATGAGGAACTAAATCGTACCTTCGAACACTTACTTTCATACATTCATGTTTAAAATAGTGTCTATCTGTTTGGTAGTAGATACAAATAAATATATTTCAGTACATATTCCTTGGTGAATTTGAACACAATCTTCCCATGTACAAGTAAAACACATGAAACCCTATATATATATAGCGCAACCAACACATTAATGGTTAAACCCAATATATATTTAGCCCAAGCAATACACATTTAACCCCACCAATTTTTGGCCCAACACACGTAATTCCAATTCCAAAATAAACATGTTGTTTTGTTTTTATTATCTCAGTATCGTCGATGTATGAAGGAAAAAACTTATATATTTAAAGGGCTCATACTTGCTCGAGACACTCAAAATCTCGGAGACACTTGTAAATTATTATTAATTTAGGGTGTTACAATTTACTTATCTTCAAGAAGTGACGATGCAATTTAACTACACATTTGCATGCGCAAAAGAAATCTAATCTACTTTAAGTTACACATAATCTAGACTTTGTTGGGATTTTATGTTTACGCACTTATATATCAACTAAACACGACATATAGCAAATGAGATATCAAACATGAAGCAAAGTTCGTATATATTATTGTAAAACCAACATATTGCCATTTGTGCAATAACAAACCAAACCCTATAATGGATGTCATATTTACCCCTTTCCGGTAGACATTGACATGAGTAACCTTAAGAAACATAGTTGTGTGTGAAGGCATTATCAACAATTGCTCAGTCACTAGTTGCATCCGTGTCTTAGTTGTGCGTGAAGACATTATCAACATTTTCTCAGTTAGTAGTTGCACCGCGGCTGACCATTTAGCACCGAGATAGCCACGACAATTTGAAGCACCACAATGGCACTCAATTTCTTCATGACCATACATCTCATATCTACAATACCAAAATCAGAAAGATTATTTATATAGTATGGTTTTTTATAGTAAAATGTCACAAAGATTGTCGTTACCCATAATCAAATGTTAACGCTTCTTTGGGTTCGAGCAAAGATACCAAGATGAGTCTCCCCATTAATATCCCTACAAAAGAACATATTTGTCCCATTAGATGATACAACATATTTCTTTTAAGTGCGAATGCTGGAGTGAGTATCCATAACCACTTATAGTTTGACCTAAACTTACCAAATGAATATAATCATACAGTTGCAATCTGTAAGCTTTAAACTTGCATAGTTGTTAATTATTAAAATAACAAATCAAAGAATTATATATATACCTTCTCCAACATACTCAATGATGTAATCACCTTTATCGATGAATTCATCGGCTTCTACACCGCAACCACAATGTTGTGTCTACATATATGTCAATCATATTAGATGTTATAGAACACTCAAATGTACTGAAAAAAACTATACATAGTAATAGAATTAAATAATTCTTATTTCTTAGCTTCAAACTTACCATAACAACCTTAACTTTTTTGTCTTCTTGGAATGGTCTGTTTGTGCAATTTTCTGAACACTTACAGGCACTTGTGCAACTAATATGCACAAATCTACAAAATTGAACATTAGAAATATTATGTGTAGAGCTGATAGATAACGAACGCCGTGTAGAACATATTGATAGCCGACGAGTTACCTGCATATACAATCTTCATAGCATATGTTGAAGCAACTCGTGCATCCGATGCTGTGATCAACATCATGGCCCTTCTTTTTTACACAGTATATATCTTATTTAAGTTAGAGAATTATGACATGATGATCCTAATTGGCATGCAATTTAATTAAAATTTATCATTTTGTGTTGTATATATAGTAGGAAACAACATATATGGTGATCGAAGGATACTACGCCTAATATGCACATAAGGAGGCGGCTTCAAGTTTTTATCCATGGAATGTTTCCACTTGGGATCAATCTTGAATTCCTCTTCCACGCATGATAGCTCTAGCAAACGAAAGACTTCATCTGACGAAAAGTCGAAAAGATTTAGTCCGTATTATTCGTTTTGTTATTGTTTCGGGGAAGAATGAGAATGATCAAACCAATTTTCATAAATCAAATCCTATTGGAGCGTGATATATAATATATATGGAAACCGATTTTTGTAAGTATTGAACAGAAAATCGATACAGATTATACAGTGACTTGCAAAGAAGAGTTCAGATATTTTATAATCCTCACCTTTATGCTACTGATAAGAACTGAAGGTTGCACCAAGTTATTAGGCATTGTAGGGGTATGGTGTTAAAGCCCGGTTCTACGACCCTAAATCTATTACGTCTGGTTTATTTTATTATATGGGCTAATACATTTGTTTTTGGGCCGAGGGGGTTTTGTGGAGGTAACCCTAACTGGGCTAGGCCCATTAGGGTACCATGATGGTGGCCATGAGACTCTATATAAGGAGGTCTCCACCTCCTTATCAAAAGGTCATGCTCAGTAAGAGCCACCACCACTTTTTGTGTCTGTGAACAAGAAATCCTCAGGATATCTTAGCAGTCGCCTCCACACCCCCGGAAAAGCCATCGCAGGTCTCACAGTTGCAGATCACCGGCGCCGCCGTAGAGGAAGAAGATCAAGACACAGGCGCAGCCGAGGAAGAAGAAGATCAGACGTGGTTCGTTCATCTCGAAAATCCGTGGAAGCATCGTCATGGATCAGGTTAGATTCGTTTCGTGTTTCGACATTGGCGCCATCCGTGGGACGGCAACGAACTGTCCTTCGATCTTCATCTCGGCTGTCAGATCTCTCCCAAGAAAAACGCAGATCTGGAAGTTTACAGAAAAAAGGCTTCAAAGCTTGTTCTATTTAAAGCTCAAAAGATCCATAGATCTAAAAAGAGAATGATCAGATCTCCGAATCTGTGAACCTGTGATTCAGGATCTCCGAATCTGTGATGGTTTTAAATTTGCTCCGGATCTTCAGATCTGTCCAGATCTGATTTACGGATCTAGGTCTAGATTACAGACCTGGATTTTAGGTCTAAAGTTGCAGATCTGACTCTTAAATTGCAGATCCAGAAGTTACTAGACTCCCGCCGCCATGTACGCACGCCAGGGGGTTCTCACTCTGCAGCCGTGCATGTGCCGCCGCGGAAACCACCATCTGGGTTTTGCGCAAGAGACCTTCGCCATGCACACGCACTTGCGAGTCACCACTATTGTAACACCCCGACCAAAGGCGGATTATACATCGGGGCGCCACATATTGTTTCATTACTCGTGACACTATTGGTGTCAATATTTATTAATACACATTTTATCGCGCACGCGCAGCGGGGAAAATAAAGAACATAAATCAAACATAAATCAATATATTATAAATTATAACATTCAAACAACATTAACTTGTCTTGATACATTTTAATTCTAGGTCCAAAAGTAAAAACGTCCTACGTGTCCACAAGCTCCAAAACAGCTACTGCAAACCTGAACATGTGTTAAAATAAACGTCAAACACTTGCGTGTTGGTGAGAAATCAAGTTTAATACAATACATAGATAACAATAAATCTGCGCGCAACATGTGTATGTCTGGTTTTCAACAAGGGTGTAATCTGATCGGGACCAACTCTAAGAGACAAGACTGCCAGTGCTCACAATTGAGCTCACAAACAAGACTAACTGTGCATGTGTAAACAAAAGAGAAAATCATAAACGAATGTTCTCCCGTGTTCATCTAATGGTACCATGAAAACTGCGGAATAGACCGTCAATACGGTTAATGATCCACACATACAAATAAACAGCCAAGTTTACGTCCTCAACACATGGGATACTGCGCGACTAAAGTTCATAAACAGTTTACGACTCAAGTTTTGTATGAACACATGAACATCCCAAAGCATTTAAAATAAAAAGGGATTAGATACGAGATAACTCACTTGATAAACGATGCGGTGTAAGATAAAGCAAGAACCAACTTTAAACAAGCACAAGTTAACCTATAAATAAGATTATTGTTTTAATGATCTGTTTTAAGTCTTGATAATAAGTTAGCATAATTAATAAGTAAATTATTATATAATATATATATATTACCGGAAAAGCAGGGAAGAACAGGGAGGAAGACGGAGGCAGAGAGGAAGACGGCAGAGAGAGCAAGGAGCAAGAGAACAGGAGAGATTAAGTGTTTGTGTGTGATGTGTTATGAAAATATTATTATTATTTATAGAGAAACCCTAGGGAACACAATCCCTAGAAAAAGGGGAAAAGATCTCAAAAAGTAAAAGAAAAGATATCAACGGTAAAAAGTTCTGAAAAGTAAAGATATCAAAAGATATGGCAGCTGCAGGGGGCAAGATAAAGCTGACAGCGAACAGTAAAAAGGCATGGGCAGGTCAGATAAAGGTACTGGTCAAGCATGGCAAAAGCAGATCTCAAAAGATTATGTCAGTCACTTTTTCTATCAACCAATGGGGTTGGTACGCATGCTGCGCCGAAAGTAACTATTCAGACATAAAGCAGATTAGGTCAACAACACAAAAGATAAGACAACACAAAAGCAAACGGCTAGATTAAACAGAAGAAAAACTCAAAGGGTTAAGCGCGGGAAGGCTGAGTGCGCGAGCGCGAAGGCTGGCACAACAATCCTTAGCGCACTGCGGGAAGAATCACAAATCCTTCGCGTGCTGCGTGAAGAACAAGAATTCTAAGCGCATCGCGGGAAGAACACACATTCTTAGCGCATTGCGGGAAGAACATACATTCTTAGCGCGCTGCGAGAAGAGTTCTCTCCACGCATCGCAGGAACAAGATGTCTTCACGCAGGCTTCCATGTAAGGAGTCTGGCGCGTGGAGCTGCAGACATCCTTAAGCGGGAGGAACCAAAGGACAAGCAAAGAGTTAGAAGAAAAAGAGGAAACAAGGCTTAAGGGCGGGACAGCGACAAGAGGGAACAGAAGGCGGAAAGAGAGAAGAGGGATGGGACGGCGGAAAGAAAGAGAGAGAGAGGCGGGAAGGAAAATATATATATATTATTATTAAAAGTAAAATATAAGTATAAATAAATATTAAATCATAAAAAAAAGAGATCGGGTCAGAGAAACGGGTACCTGGGTCGGGTCGGATCAGGGCAGATGTCACAGTCTCCCCTACTTTAAGAAATTTCGTCCCGAAATTTATCTCGAAGTAGGTTGCGCAGAGAACAGGTGCGGGTACTTGATCTTCATTTGATCTTCCCTTTCCCATGTAAACTCGGCTCCGCGCTTGGACTCCCAACGAACTTTCACGATAGGGATACGACTGCGCTTGGTTTGCTTAACCTCGCGATCCATAATCTCGACAGGCTTCTCAACGAAATGCATAGATTCATCAATTTGAACTTCATCAAGTGGAATGTGAAGGTTCTCGTCAGCTAAACACTTCTTGAGATTGGATACATGGAACGTTGGATGCACATTACTGAGCGCGGGCGGCAGGTCAAGTCTGTAGGCAACTTTTCCCACACGCGCGAGAATCTTGAATGGACCAACATATCGAGGAGCAAGCTTACCCTTCTTCCCAAAGCGGACAACACCTTTCCAAGGCGACACTTTGAGGAGAACAAGATCACCAACTTGAAATTCGAGAGGCTTTCGCCTACGATCTGCGTAACTCTTCTGTCGGCTTCTGGCAGTCAGCAGATGATCACGGATCTTGGCGATTTTATCAGTTGTCTCTTGAACAAGTTCGGGTCCTGTGATTTGAGCTTCTCCCACTTCGCTCCAACAAATCGGGGAGCGGCACTTACGACCGTAAAGTGCTTCAAATGGGGCCATACCAATACTGGAATGATAGCTGTTATTATAAGAAAACTCAATCAAAGGCAGGTGCGAATCCCAATTACCTCCAAAATCAAGAACACAAGATCGGAGCATATCCTCAAGAGTTTGAATAGTTCGCTCAGACTGTCCGTCAGTCTGAGGATGATATGCAGTACTCATGTCCAAGCGAGTTCCTAGCGCAGATTGGAGAGATTTCCAAAAGCGAGATATAAAACGGCCATCGCGATCGGATATGATGCTCAAAGGAGTACCATGGCGGCAGACAATTTCCTTGACATAAAGCTGCGCGAGATGCTCAACACGGTAGTTTTCACGAATGGGCAGAAAGTGAGCAGATTTAGTCAATCGATCCACTATTACCCAGATGCTATCATGTTTGCTTGCTGTCAAAGGTAACTTGGTAATAAAGTCCATCGCTATACCTTCCCATTTCCACGTAGGAATTTCTGGTTGTTCGAGCAAACCAGACGGGCGTTGGTGTTCAGCTTTAACTTTAGAACAAGTCAGGCACTTAGCTACGAACACAGCAATATCCTTTTTCATACCGGGCCACCAATAAGTTATGCGCAAATCCTTGTACATCTTATCAGCGCCGGGATGAATAGAATACCGAGATTTGTGTGCTTCACAAAGGATATCAGCGCGAAGATTCTCATCAAAGGGAATCCAGATGCGATTAAGATAGCAGAGAATTCCACTCAGATTAGGGACAAAGTGCGCTTCCGCGCCACACGCTAACTCGGCGCGAAGGTTACCATTACTGATGGATGCGCGCTGCGCGTCACGAATACGCGATTCAAGGTTGCTTTGAATCGGCGCGAAGTGAAGCTGGGTGCGCGGCAAGATACAGTTAAGTTGGCAGGGTTTTCGGCTGAGCGCATCGGCTACCACATTAGCCTTACCAGGATGATACCGGATCTCACAATCGTAATCGCTGATGAGTTCGCTCCATCGGCGTTGTCTCATGTTAAGTTCCTTTTGATCAAAGATATGCTGAAGGCTTTTATGGTCAGTGTAGAGGATACACTTAGTACCATAAAGGTAGTGTCTCCAGATCTTCAAGGCAAAAACAACTGCACCAAGTTCGAGGTCGTGAGTTGTATAATTCTTTTCATGAACCTTGAGTTGCCTTGATGCGTAAGCGATAACCTTGCCTCGTTGCATAAGAACACAACCGAGACCTTGGTTGGATGCATCGCAATACACGACAAAATCATCATTACCCTCAGGTAGTGCAAGAACAGGAGCTTCACACAACAAACGCTTGAGCGTTAGAAAGGCTTCTTCTTGCTTCGAGCCCCAAATATACGGTTTACCTTTGTGCGTCAGAGCTGTTAAAGGCAAAGCGATCTTCGAGAAGTTCGAAATGAAGCGCCGGTAATAACCAGCTAAGCCCAGAAAGGAACGGATCTCAGAAGGAGAGGATGGCGTAATCCAGTTCTTGATTGCTTCAATCTTGGATGGGTCGACATGAATACCCATCTTGTTTACAACATGACCAAGAAACTGTACTTCATCAGACCAAAATTCACACTTGGAAAGCTTAGCATAGAGCTGCTCGGTTCGGAGCTTCTGCAACACTAACCGAAGATGTTGCTCATGCTCGGCCTTGGTCTTAGAATACACCAGAACATCATCGATAAACACGATCACGAATTTATCCAAGAAAGGCCTACACACCCGATTCATAAGATCCATGAAAACGGCGGGTGCGTTGGTTAGACCGAAGGACATGACCAAGAATTCAAAATGGCCATAACGAGTTCGAAAAGCAGTTTTCGGAACATCTTCATCGCGGATGCGCAACTGGTGATAGCCAGAGCGGAGATCAATCTTCGAGAAACAAGAGGCACCTTGGAGTTGATCAAAGAGGTCGTCAATACGTGGTAAGGGATACCGGTTTTTAATGGTGAGTTTGTTCAACTCGCGGTAATCAATACACATGCGAAACGATCCATCTTTCTTTTTAACGAACAACACCGGAGCACCCCAGGGCGAAGAGCTAGGGCGGATGAATCCTTTAGCAGTCAACTCTTGAAGGTGGCTGGCCAATTCTTGCATCTCAGCGGGTGCAAGACGGTAAGGAGATTTAGCCACGGGGGAAGCACCAGGGACAAGATCAACACGAAACTCGACTTCACGAGCGGGAGGGATACCAGGAAGATCATCAGGAAAAACTTCAGGGAAATCACGCACAACAGGGATATCGCGAAGCTTCTTTCCTTCATCGGGTTTAACCACATGGGCTAGAAATGCAATACACTTCTTCCGCATGAGTCTTTGGGCTTCGGCGCAAGACATAAGTTTAAGACCACTGGAGGGTTTTTCGCCGTAGATGCGAAGGTCACCATTTTCTCGAGGAATGCGAATCAACTTCTTGGCGCAATTAACTTCGGCGCGATTCTTCGAGAGCCAGTCCATACCAATAATAACATCAAAGCTTCCAAGAGGCATAGGGATGAGGTCGATCAGAAAATCGTTTTCGTTAAGGTTAAGCGTACAATCCTTAATCACTGAGTTAATTAAAACAGTTTCACCGTTAGCCAATTCAACTGAAAAATCTTCTTTTAAATCGTTGCGCGGTCGCGCAAGCTTCTGCTCGAAGGCGCGAGAGATAAAGCTTCGATCGGCGCCAGTATCAAAAAGTACAGAAGCATAAAATCCGTTAAGTAAAAATGTACCATTAACTACGTCATTATTCGCTTGCGCTTGGTGCGCGGTTATGTTAAAAGCTCGTCCACGCGTCACTTGGTTCGAAATCTGGTTCACCGGATTCGCTTGTGTGATTTGCACTTGTAGTCTCGGGCACGCGTTCCGGAAATGACTGGGATCACCGCAGTTAAAGCACGATCTGGGTCGTGGGTTTTGGTAGGTTGGTTGTGGGTTCTGCGGGTAGACTGGTGGTGTTGGCGCAATCGGATTGGCGAGAAGGACTCTACAGATCTCAGCAGTGTGACCAGTACGGCCACATCGGTTACAAAGTCGACACGGGGTTTGGGTTGGGTGGTGAAATCTACAGGTTGGGCAAAAGGGATGGTTTCCTGTGTAAGGTTTCTTAGGTGGAGGGGCAGGGAGTGCTGGATTGGTTAAGGCATAGTTGTGGACTGTAGGGGGAGTTGGGTAGGCTGACAGAGGGTTAGGCGCGTAAACTGGGGGTTGGTATGCGGGTTGCTGGACAATGGGCGGGTTGGTAAGCGCATAGGCCTTGCGTCTGCGCTTGAGGTTGTTATGGTTTGAGGGTTCAGGTTTGGTTTCTGCGGGTTCAGGGGCAGTTTTGGTGGGTTTGGTCTTCTCAGATCCCCGCAGGAACAGGGTTCCTGCTCTGACATGGTTGTCGCTGAGCACAGCGGCCAACTCAATGGCGTCAGAGAGGGTAACTGGGTTTCTGGCCCATACAGAATCTTGAATTTCCATGGGGAGACCCCCAAGGAATTTCTCGATTGCTCGGCGTGAAGGGGTAACAAGGTGAGGGACCAGTAAGCTTAGCTCGTGGAAGCGCGTCGCGTACTCGCGCGCTTCACCGCTGTATTGCTTCAAGTTCCAGAATTCTTCCTCCAGGCGCTTAATTTCGTTGGGAGGGCAGAATTCTCGCGTAAGAATTTCCTTGAATTCCTCCCATGTCATGCTAGAAGCAGCTTCTGCGCCACGCGCATGGGCTACTCCATTCCACCATGTAAGCGCTCTGGATTCCAGGACACTGGAAGCATATAGGGTTCGTCTTTCCGAGGGGCATTGGGTATGGAGGAAAGTGTTTTCAATCTTTTCGAGCCATTGGAGCATCACGGTGGCTCCTTCGAGACCTGTGAACTTTGGAGGGTTACCCGCATTAAATGTCTTAATGTTATAACTCGAGGTGTTGGTATTGTTTTGGCTCAAAGCTTGGGCTATTGCGGCGGCCATTTCCTGGGAACGTTGCTGTCTACGCATGCGCGAGGCTTCTCTTCTCTGAAATCGGCGAGATAGCGGAGGCATTCTATAAAAGTTTTAATTTTAGTTAATATCTTGGTTTTATCGCAAAGTATAACTTTATAAAGCTTGGTTTCGCAGAGTTAGATGCTATCAAAAGTTAAAGTAAAATAAATGACCCAAAATGCAGACTTAATAAAGGTAACAAATTCGAATCAGAAATCGACAATTCATGTATCACCATGACTTTCCGAATTCCCAATTTAAAATATACGAGTAAACGAGTATTGGAGATTGACGATTCATGTATCACCATGACTTTCCAATCTTCAATATAAAATATACAAGAAAATGAGTATTGGAGGTTGACAATTCATGTATCACCATGACTTTTCAAGTCTCCAACCTCAGAACATAATCGTAAATGGAAATTGAAAATCAACTATTCATGTATCACCATGACTTTTCGGATTTTCAATCCCAACAAACGAATATGTAAGTAAAATCAATAAAAATCGAAATTCACAAAAATCGAAATATCGCGGAATAAAACATAAAATCATATACTGCGCAAGTGCGAGCATATTCATAAATAACGAGTAATTAACAATAAGCGCGCAAACATGAGATTTCTCTCATGCGCGAGAAGGGACTCTTAGGTATTCTAGGCCGTTACGTCTAACCACCTATCCTAAAGTCAACGAGCTCTGATACCAATCTGTAACACCCCGACCAAAGGCGGATTATACATCGGGGCGCCACATATTGTTTCATTACTCGTGACACTATTGGTGTCAATATTTATTAATACACATTTTATCGCGCACGCGCAGCGGGGAAAATAAAGAACATAAATCAAACATAAATCAATATATTATAAATTATAACATTCAAACAACATTAACTTGTCTTGATACATTTTAATTCTAGGTCCAAAAGTAAAAACGTCCTACGTGTCCACAAGCTCCAAAACAGCTACTGCAAACCTGAACATGTGTTAAAATAAACGTCAAACACTTGCGTGTTGGTGAGAAATCAAGTTTAATACAATACATAGATAACAATAAATCTGCGCGCAACATGTGTATGTCTGGTTTTCAACAAGGGTGTAATCTGATCGGGACCAACTCTAAGAGACAAGACTGCCAGTGCTCACAATTGAGCTCACAAACAAGACTAACTGTGCATGTGTAAACAAAAGAGAAAATCATAAACGAATGTTCTCCCGTGTTCATCTAATGGTACCATGAAAACTGCGGAATAGACCGTCAATACGGTTAATGATCCACACATACAAATAAACAGCCAAGTTTACGTCCTCAACACATGGGATACTGCGCGACTAAAGTTCATAAACAGTTTACGACTCAAGTTTTGTATGAACACATGAACATCCCAAAGCATTTAAAATAAAAAGGGATTAGATACGAGATAACTCACTTGATAAACGATGCGGTGTAAGATAAAGCAAGAACCAACTTTAAACAAGCACAAGTTAACCTATAAATAAGATTATTGTTTTAATGATCTGTTTTAAGTCTTGATAATAAGTTAGCATAATTAATAAGTAAATTATTATATAATATATATATATTACCGGAAAAGCAGGGAAGAACAGGGAGGAAGACGGAGGCAGAGAGGAAGACGGCAGAGAGAGCAAGGAGCAAGAGAACAGGAGAGATTAAGTGTTTGTGTGTGATGTGTTATGAAAATATTATTATTATTTATAGAGAAACCCTAGGGAACACAATCCCTAGAAAAAGGGGAAAAGATCTCAAAAAGTAAAAGAAAAGATATCAACGGTAAAAAGTTCTGAAAAGTAAAGATATCAAAAGATATGGCAGCTGCAGGGGGCAAGATAAAGCTGACAGCGAACAGTAAAAAGGCATGGGCAGGTCAGATAAAGGTACTGGTCAAGCATGGCAAAAGCAGATCTCAAAAGATTATGTCAGTCACTTTTTCTATCAACCAATGGGGTTGGTACGCATGCTGCGCCGAAAGTAACTATTCAGACATAAAGCAGATTAGGTCAACAACACAAAAGATAAGACAACACAAAAGCAAACGGCTAGATTAAACAGAAGAAAAACTCAAAGGGTTAAGCGCGGGAAGGCTGAGTGCGCGAGCGCGAAGGCTGGCACAACAATCCTTAGCGCACTGCGGGAAGAATCACAAATCCTTCGCGTGCTGCGTGAAGAACAAGAATTCTAAGCGCATCGCGGGAAGAACACACATTCTTAGCGCATTGCGGGAAGAACATACATTCTTAGCGCGCTGCGAGAAGAGTTCTCTCCACGCATCGCAGGAACAAGATGTCTTCACGCAGGCTTCCATGTAAGGAGTCTGGCGCGTGGAGCTGCAGACATCCTTAAGCGGGAGGAACCAAAGGACAAGCAAAGAGTTAGAAGAAAAAGAGGAAACAAGGCTTAAGGGCGGGACAGCGACAAGAGGGAACAGAAGGCGGAAAGAGAGAAGAGGGATGGGACGGCGGAAAGAAAGAGAGAGAGAGGCGGGAAGGAAAATATATATATATTATTATTAAAAGTAAAATATAAGTATAAATAAATATTAAATCATAAAAAAAAGAGATCGGGTCAGAGAAACGGGTACCTGGGTCGGGTCGGATCAGGGCAGATGTCACAACTATATCGCCGTGCATGCGCGCATATGGCTACGCGCCAAACGCGCCAAGGTTGGGAATCCTCCTAATATCCCATATGGCTACGCGCCAAGGTTGGGAATCCTCCTAATATCCCATATGGCTACGCGCCAAACTTCAAGGTTGGGAATCCTCCTAATGTCCCATATGGCTACGCGCCAAACTTCAAGGTTGGGAATCCTCCTAATATCCCATATGGCTACGCGCCAAGGTCGGGAATCCTCCTAATATCCCATATGGCTACGCGCCAAACTTCAAGGTTGGGAATCCTCCTAATATCCCATAGGGCTACGCGCCAAAACTTCAAGGTTGGAAATCCTCATACCATGTGTTCACGCATCACATATGCTCACGCATATTACACATGCCAAACTGCAAGGTTGGGAATCCTCATTATGGCCCATATGGCTACACGCCAAACTTAGGGGTTGGGAATCCTCATACCATGTGTTCACGCATCACATATGCTCACGCATATTACACGTGCTTACGCATCACATGCTTACGCATCACATGCTCGCACATGTCACAGTCTACACGCACGCGCACGCAACATCTGCGCGTGGCGCATAACACAAACCCAAAGTCTACGCGCACGTGCATGCAACATCTGCACGTGGCGCGTGACATAAATTAGCTCGTAAGCCGCCTCACGCGCAAGCTCCACTATTATTACAGCTCATAAGACGCCTTGCGCGCAAGCTGTTATTATTCTTATGGCCCGTAAGTCGCCTCACGCGCAGGCCTTTATTATTCACACAGCTCATAAGACGCCTCGCGCGCAAGCTGTTATTATTCTTACAGCCCGTAAGTCGCCTCACGCGCAGGCCTTTATTATTCACACAGCTCATAAGACGCCTCGCGCGCAAGCTGTTATTATTCTTACAGCCCGTAAGTCGCCTCACGCGCAGGCCTTTATTATTCACAGCTCGTAAGACGCCTCGCGCGCAGGCTTTTATTATTCTCAGCTCGTAAGACGCCTCTCGCGCGCAGGCTTTTATTCTTAGCTCGTAAGACGCCTCATGCGCAGGCTTTTATTATTCTCAGCTCGTAAGACGCCTCTCGCGCGCAGGCTTTACTATTCTACAAGCTCGTAAGTCGCCTCGCGCGCCAGCTTCTTTATTATTTTACAGCTTGTAAGCCGCCTCACGCGCCAGCTTCATTATTCTACAAGCTCGTAAGTCGCCTCGCGCGCCAGCTTCTTTATTATTTTACAGCTTGTAAGCCGCCTCACGCGCCAGCTTCATTATTCTACAAGCTCGTAAGTCGCCTCGCGCGCCCGCTTCTTTATTATTTTACAGCTTGTAAGCCGCCTCACGCGCCAGCTTCATTATTCTACAAGTTCGTAAGTCGCCTCGCGCGCCAGCTTTTCTTTATTATTTTACAGCTTGTAAGCCGCCTCACGCGCCAGCTTCATTATTCTACAAGCTCGTAAGTCGCCTCGCGCGCCAGCTTCTTTATTATTTTACAGCTTGTAAGTCGCCTCACGCGCCAGCTTCATTATTCTACAAGCTCGTAAGTCGCCTCGCGCGCCAGCTTTTTTATTATTTTACAGCTTGTAAGCCGCCTCACGCGCCAGCTTCATTATTCTACAAGCTCGTAAGTCGCCTCGCGCGCCAGCTTCTTTATTATTCTAAAAGCTCGTAAGTCGACTCGCGCGCCAGCTTCTTTATTATTACAGCTCGTAAGTCGCCTCACGCGCCAGCTCAATTATTATTCTCAAAGCTCATAAGACGCCTCTCGCGCGCAGGCTTTATTATTCTAAGCTCGTAAGACGCCTCTCGCGCGCAGGCATTATTGTTATTTTAGCTCGTAAGTCGCTTCTCGCGCCAGCTCCATTATTATTATAGCTCGTAAGTCGCCTCACGCGCGAGCTTCATTATTATTATAGCTTGTAAGTCGCCTCGCGCGCAGGCTTTTATTACAACATGTCACCATCATGAAGAAAACCTCTCAAAACTCAGACCATAAGACAAGGCCAAAGAAAAGGGAAAAAACCGCCTCACACCTTATAAAGTCCAGCGCTCCACCTAGACGCTTGCGCGCCCAGGAGCAACACTGGACTTGGGGGGGCTTGTAGGGGTATGGTACTAAAGCCCGGTTCTACGACCCTAAATCTATTACGTTTGGTTTATTTTATTATATGGGCTAATACATTTGTTTTTGGGCCGAGGGGGTTTTGTGGAGGTAACCCTAACTGGGCTAGGCCCATTAGGGTACCATGATGGTGGCCATGAGACTCTATATAAGGAGGTCTCCACCTCCTTATCAAAAGGTCATGCTCAGTAAGAGCCACCACCACTTTTTGTGTCTGTGAACAAGAAATCCTCAGGATATCTTAGCAGTCGCCTCCACACACCCAGAAAAGCCATCGCAGGTCTCACAGTTGCAGATCACCGGCGCCGCCGTAGAGGAAGAAGATCAAGACACAGGCGCAGCCGAGGAAGAAGAAGATCAGACGTGGTTCGTTCATCTCGAAAATCCGTGGAAGCATCGTCATGGATCAGGTTAGATTCGTTTCGTGTTTCGACAGGCATGGTGTCACTCGACATGGGATCTAAAAATTGCATAGTTGTTAAATTTTAAACAATTACAAATCAAAGCATTGTATTTTATTTTATATATATATATATACCTTCTCTAACATACTCAATGACTTAATCACCTTTATCGATAAATTCAGCGGCTTCTACACCCCAACCACAATGTTGAGTCTACAAATATGACAATCATATAAGATGTTATCAAACATGCAATTCTACTTCAAAAAATGTAGCTAATATTATCACATAGCAGAATATAAAGATTGACTTAATTCTTATTTCTTAGCTTGAAACTTACCGTAATAACCTTAACCTTTTTATCTTCTTGGAATGGCTTGTTTGTACAATTTTTTGAACACTCAAGGGCACTTGTGCAACTAACATGCAAATATCTACAATGTTATCAAACATTAGATATATTATATGTAGAACATATTGATAGCCGACTAGCTACTTACATGGCATATACAATCTTCATAGCATACGCCAGAACAACTTGTGCATCCGGCGCGGCGATCCATATCATAACCCTTCTTTTTTTCATAGTATATATCTTATTTAAGTTAGAGAAATTATAGCATGGTGAGTCCAATTGACATGCAACTTAATTAAAAGTTTTCATTTTGTGTTATATATATAGTAGGATACAACATAAATGGTGATCGAATTGAAACCGACAATTATAAATGTTAAGTAATTTATTTTCCATAAATAAATATAAACAATCAAAATTAAATAATAATCTGTAACGATAACATGCTTTTAATTATGAAGAAAAAGGTTATTTGTAGTAGTTTGCATTTAATTAAATAAAAATGCATACTGTGGTTATTTAACCTCACCATTTTGAAATATTTAATTAAATATACCAATAGGAAATTAATTAAATATGTAACGTTAGTATGCATATTTAATTAAGTATTCCAAAATTTTATTGAATTACCTATTATGATATAAAATTTTAATGTATTACCTTAAAACTTTGTTTTTATTGATTTGAGAGATTTGGTGTTAGGCCGGGGGTATAAATTCACGCTCCTTAATTTCACGTAGGTATCACATCACCTAATTTTCTTCATTTCACTCCACCTCACCCTAAGAAAATTGTTTGCGCCCTTTTACCCCTCTTTATTTAATGTAAAATTGGTTCTCAAATTATTTTGTGTGTGCGGTAGATGATTTTAAAGCTCGTTAGCATCTTAACTCACCTTGCATTTAATGTCCTTAATGCACGAAAGGAGTATATGCCACTCGTTAACTCGCCCTCAACTCAGCTTTAATGCCCTGGACGTTAAGGTATACCCATGGGCCTTAGGGTTCCTTTTCAATCAACTTGCACATGCTATCCACTTGATTGATGTATAGAGTTAACGAGGTTATTCATTAAACCGTGAACTTAAGCGCGCACTTAACTCGATTTAAATATTAGTGAAGTGTTTAATAAATTAGTTAATACTAGTTAATTTAAACATGCGTATTGTTGCAGGGACGCGAAGGAAACACAATTGGTTTCGGTTTTGTTACGGTATCCTTCAGTGCAAGTATTTAAAACTTGTGGGTTATTTGTGTAACTTATTGGAACATGAGGGTTATCATAATAAAAAAATTGTTGGGTCAATTGTGTAAGTAAAGAAACTTGAGGGTTACCATATTAAATATTAAAAATTGTGGGATACCATACGTAAATATGTGTGTGGAGTTATGCAGTTATTAGAACTTGAGTGCTAACATATGCAGCTTTGTATGGTTAATTGTGTAACTACTTTTTTTCTAACGACGAGTGAATAAAACCGGCTATCCGGGGTAACCCAATAGTAAAAGGTGACCTTATAAGCCCACGATCACAAACATCGTTAATAGCCCAAGCACACTATCTCCTGTTTTAGGAAAAACCCGTCGCCCAAAGACGGTAAAAGTACAAATTACTTTTTAAATTGTTACCCGGTGTGTAAACAAGCTGAGTTTCTGCATAACTCAAATCTTACAAATATCAAATATGATATTCGATGCTGGAGAATGATACAAATTGTAATCACACCGATTTTAATGACAAACATTTCGAAACTTAATTTAAATGCAACAAACTCAACAAATTATATCATCCATAAGAGAAAACCTAATACATTAAAGCTTAAGGTCTTGAGAACTCCATCACACCCATAGAGAGACAAAAGAAAGCATGTAATACCGATTTTTAATTTTTCATCGGAAAAGTACCCGTATCGACACTATTTTTTGCCTCTACTGAATTTCATAAAAACGATACCCGATTACCGGTCCCAATTACTATCGGTCGATTCAGTGCCAGGTGATACTGTTATTTTGAGAAAAGAAAAAGGGTCATCCCTAATGTAGGATGTGTTCTCTTTATTTGTTTATTATTTTTAAATGTTTTTTAATATTTTTCCTTGAACCATGAATTGGTAATTTACATAGTGTACACATTAATTCAAATTCCCTGTTAAATATAGACTAAAATTATATTGATGATATAAAGGAAGGAAACAGAAATAGTTGACATGTAGACTAGAGGTAGGTGTATAAAACTAGTTTTTTTTTTAACCTGAACCTGTTTGGGTTTTGCTTGGTCAAAATCGGTTTGACCCAAACCGGTTCAGTTTTAAAACCGGTTTCAGCGTAGAACAAGTCGAACTCATCCAAACCATTAGAACTGGTTTCAGGGAAAAAAAATGGTTTTAAAACCGGTTTGATTGTGAAAAGGCCGAACCGTTATACGAACCGGCAGTTCGGTTCGGTTTGGTTTAGGAACCAGTTTTGACTAAAACTGGTTTTAGATGTGAACCGGTCCGGTTTAGTTTCCGGTTAACCTGTTCCGGACCAATTTTTGTGTACACCTCTACTGTAGAATGAATTTGGCTC
>NW_027506460.1:0-25000 GCF_021521415.1 Bidens hawaiensis
TTGTGGGACTGAACGCATACAAAAATGTTAAAAGTTCTTGAAAAGATTATATCGTGTATTGATAGTTGAACGTTTAAGAACCGATAGGCATGCTTTAGGATGATTTTGGGGTTATTTGAAAAGAGTTAAAGAGTGATAGGTTTTGAGAAACCTAATTTTGTGTGGGAAAAGTTGGTTAATTTAGTGGCTAAAAGAATAGACACTGACACTACGAATAACATCACTTGATTACATGTAATTTCACATATTTCGTCACTTGCTTCATTCTTTTTGACAGTATTAATGGGTCATTTGAAGTTTTATTTTATTTCGTAGCTCAAGTTGGAATGTTGTATTCCAAAATCTCAGAAACAAAATTTTCTATTTTTTACACAATTTGAACCAAAAACCGACACAAAAACTGAATTTTCTATTTAAGTTTTTGTCATTGAGGCAGAATCATTCTCTTCCAAAAGTTGGACATTGAACCTTTGCTGGTTTCCATGATGACTTGTACTACCACCAACAAAAGATTTAGGTGTATCAACACCATGCTCTACTGGTTCTTCAATGATGGGAATCTATTGTTGATTCTTGGTTGACAAGTTGCCCATGGGTGCAATGAGAGCATTAGTGACCTGAAAACATGGCTTCTCTTCTTTGATCATTTCATTTTCAGTCATTTCTATCTCTGCAGCCTGAAGGAAGCACACTACATCATCCACCTTCAGATCATTGAAATTTGGCTTTTGAAGGATGAATTTGAAGGCAGTGTACCACTTCCCTAGGCATTGAGTTAAGCAGCTTGGTATTCAAGTCAAAGTCAGTCATGACATAATCAGTGGTTCTTAGCTCATTGACAATTTCTAAGAATCTTTCCAGAATTGACTTCAATCTCTCTCCTTCCTTATATTTTAATCTCTCTAGCTGTTGCTTGAGTCTTTGCTTCTTGATGTTCTTCAATTCAGTGTTTCCCTCAAACATTTCAATGATTGCATCATACATAGCCTTAGCTGTGGTGTGATGTGCAACCTTGGTCAATATTTCCATGACAGACCTAGCTTTATCATGTCTAAGGCTCTCCAAAAGTTGGACATTGAACCATTTCCGGTTTCCATGATGACTTGTACTACCACCAACAAAAGATTTAGGTGTATCAACACCATGCTCTACTGATTCTTCAATGATGGGAATCTGTTGTTGATTCTTGGTTGACAAGTTGCCCATGGGTGCAATGAGAGCATTAGTGACCTGAAAACATGGCTTCTCTTCTTTGATCATTTCATTTTCAATCATTCTATCTCTGCAGCCCGAAGGAAGCACACTACATCATCCACCTTCAGATGATTGAAATTTGGCTTTTGAAGGATGAATTTGCAGGCAGTGTACCACTCCTTAGGCATTGAGTTAAGCAGCTTGGTATTCAAGTCAAAGTCAGTCATGACATAATCAGTGGTGCTTAGCTCATTCACAATTACTAAGAATCTTTCCAGAATTGACTTCAATCTCTCTCCTTCCTTATATTTTAATCTCTCTAGCTGTTGCTTGAGTCTTTGCTTCTTGATGTTCTTCAATTCAGTGTTTCCTCAAACATTTCAAGATTGCATCATACATAGCCTTAGCTGTGGTGTGATGTGCAACCTTGGTCAATATTTCCCATAACAGACCTAGCTTTATCATGGCTAAGGCCCTGTCATCCACTTTTCTCATTATGTCTCTTACAGCAGCAGTTGCATTAGCACCATCAGTAGTCTTGTGGACTATTCTTGATTGAATTCCACATATCCACATCATTATAGCAAACAGCTGCTTCAAATAAGACCTTCCATTTTGTGAAGTTTTCCTGTCCATTGAGTCTAGGAATCTTATTAGTAGAGACTTCTTGTTCTTCGTAACCAGACATTTAAAAAAACAAAATCAGTAGATTTGTAAAAGACAAGTTTTAAAACAATCAGATCTGAAAACTGGTTGTTCAGATCTGATGAATCTGGTGCAAATAGAACAAGAATCAGAGAAAAAGATTTAAACTTTATCTGAAATAAGGAAGAGAAAAGACCGGATAGATGTAGATCTGGAAAGAAGTGAAGAACAGAGCAGCTGACGTCACTCTTTAATGGAACATGTTCTGCTTACGTCATTGTTCTTCAAATCTTCAATCAGCAACAATTTCTTACTAAAATAGCAGTGACCAGCTCTGATACCACTTGTCAGGTCCCCGATTGTAGGTAGATCTTACAAAAATCAAGTCATAACTCACACAATAATGTGTCGACAAGAGAGTTAATGACGGGTTGCTATATTTAGAAAGAAAACCGTTTGATAAAGGCGGAATCAATAACAAACGATTTGGTTGCTGTGTAATAAATGAAAGGTAGCTAACACACAAGATTCACTCAAAAGATTTCTATTCATATAAAGTTAATCATACAATTGATAATCTATCTAGGGTTTCTTGATGGGAAAGGTATGTTCGTACAAATCTTAAAAACGGCCGTCACTCAATAAATGTTCTTTCTAATATCGTATTCAGCCGCCTCTCCTTTTCGTCTCTTTTTGAGGTGTGACCTAATTATTCCTTTTATAGGCCTGACACCTCATGATAGCTGTCATTTCTTCTAGAAACTCTAAATATAACGTACATATTCAAAATAATCCTAAGTGTAAAACAAGTCTTCCGGGTAGGCTTTGTAGAAGTAAACTTCTCCAAGTAGACTTTGTGCTCTGCCTTCCTTGTTAGCCTTGGTAACCTTGAAGTGTGCCTGGGAACAGTTCTCCGGGTATGCCTTACTTGGAAGCAGACTTCAATCTTCTTGATAATATCAGACTTTGCCCAACATAATCCAACTAGCAACCATGTTCTTCAATGGTCTCATCAACTCCTTGCTTGGAATAAGCTTATTAGCAAAGTGTGCTTGGGATCACTGTACCTTGCTTGAGTTGAACCTTGCCCGATGTTACATGAGATATTTCATTTCTCATCAAGCTTACTCGGACCACTGTATTATTAAAGAATACCTTGCCCGATCTTCCAAACACTTGGTTTCCTGAGCTTGGTTAGCCAAGGTCTTACTCTGAAGTAAACCTTACTCGGCTATGAAGAACAAACCTGCTTGATATAGTGAACCTTGCCCGGGTATACACAAAAGAGTGAACCCTGCCCGGATATCCACTAAAGAAGACTTCTAGAAGATAACCTTGCCCGATAGGCAAAATATCTTGCCCGACTAAGTAAAAGCTTACTCGGATATCTTAGGTGTGCCCGGTTCCATACTTAGTTATTTCTGAGGAGGTTGAGAAGATTCCAATCGTCCATATGATCAGTTTTGGGTCAAATCTTGACTCAACAGTTTTTTTTATCTTGGTTTGACATTGCAGTTTGTTTGGCAGGACGGCATAGATTATGATGTTGTATATTGTTTAGTGGCGTATTTCCTTCCAAAATGGTATGTTCAATCCTTCCTTTATTGTTATATTTTATTTGTTACAGTTACCATATTAATTATGGTAATATGGATCAAATTCATATGTTTTACAGGTTTATAATCTTACACATGTGATAAGTGCCTCTTAAGATCTTACACACGGTTAATAAATACTTTATACTTCAAAACATAAGCTAGCTTTTGAATATGTAGTGGATCGCGTGGAGCAATTGGTATATGCGCATCTTGCTACTTTCATTTATTAATAAATTTTATATTTTTGTTCAATACTCAAAAAAAAAATTGGTAAATGGGTGGGGCAATTTCGAGTTAAATCGGTGGACTTGTTTAGCTCGTGTTCGGGTCTAGCGGGTTCGTTGGCTGACCTGTTAAATTTAAATAATACATTAGTTACGATTTGTTCTTCTGACAGACTCTTAGAGCGAATGTTACAACTAAGTACAGGAGTTGAAAGTCTGAAACTGGAACTACAGGTCTTTGGTGGAGTGAGCATCACAAATATTTTGCAGTTTTTAAGCTTCATTGTATGTTTTGAAGTTGTTGGATGGCCTAAATTTTCCCAACGTGCAAAATTTATAGGTTAAATATAATACTGTTATTGTAGATGCCCATTTCATATAGTTATTGAAGTGTAATTTTTACAGGACAAAAACCGATCCCTCTAGAATCATTCTTAAACATATGTAGGAAATGGAGTTCATAGGATGTGGGCTTTATTGTTTCTAAAGGGTGAGATTCCGACCTGTTTGCTTATCAATGTGCATTGACTGGTCAACTATTTGGAATGCTTGGCATCCTAATGCGGTTCACGAAAAAGGAACGAACAAGCATAAATGAATATAAACGAGCAAAGGTAAACGAATGTTCACGAGAATTAATGAACGAATGAGACATGTGTTCATGTTTGTTTGTTTAACAATGAACAAAAACTTTCCTTCTTGTTCGTTTATTAAGTAAACGAACTTTACGCCGAACAGTTCATTGAACATTTGGTTCGTTTATATTCTAACTTGAAAAATTATAGTCTCACTTGAAAACTGAAATATTGTAGTTGATTTTTTGCATATGTAGTGCTGAGATGCGCGCCAATTTGGTCATTCTGAAAGGAGAGCCATATTGAATGAAACCAACGAGGTACACTTTCTTTTATAAAAACCTTTTAATTATTATAATATTATATATATCAAACAAAATTTATATAAATAATAAACTCGTTTGGCTCGGCTCAATTCGAGGTTTTACCGAGACGATTTCGAGTAGCTCATGAGCGGACGGCCCGTTTACACCCCTAATCGCCATTGGTTGATAATTCAAACATTGCATTAAAATGCGCGTTACGCCCCTATAAATGAAATAGTATTAAATATGTTTACATATTTATTGAAAACTAATTACTGCAATTTGTAAGCCAGAGACAAACACTGAAAAATGTTATAAACACATAGAATATGCAATTTGTAAGCAAGATGATCTTCGTTATAATTATGGTGTGACACTCTAATACTACTTATTGATTTTATTCCCGATTTACTATAACATATTTTAATTGTTTCATTTTTTTTAACAACTATTATTATTATTTTTTTGTTGATTTTTAGGTGCAATAACCAATTTCTAAATTAAACGAAATTATGGCTCATGTAATCATTGTCGAGAGTAGCGTTTGTAAGCAAAAACTCATTCCTCAATCTTTGCAGCTTTTAGTTTACCGAGCCAGCGGCTAATATCTCTAACAATAATTTGTTGTTGGAGAATGGAGTTCATGTCTAGGTCCCCTCAGCAATGCCGTTTACTCATAATGTTGTACCGATTCTGAGTGTTTCAGTACGAGTGTGAATATGATTGGAGTTTTGGATTTTGATTTTGGTTTAGGTTTAAGAATTTTAGGCCTTCGATGGTGTCAATGACAATACTTTTTCTTGTTTTAACACTGTCTGAATTAATAAAAGGATTTGATTTATGCTGTTTCTTTGTAATCACCTTTTTAAAGCCAATACATGTTTAAGTTTGACTTTCAGTTTATTTATATGGTGTGTTGGTTTAACTGTTTTGAGTGTGGAGTCTTTAAGGGTGTGAACGAGTCAGTCCAAACTTGATTAGGCCTGACCTCTTTCAGGAATAAGAATTTGAAGGCTTGGGAGGACTAGTAAACAGTTGACATGTATCACGCTATAATATGTTGACGTCACCGCCGCATCGCGCTATAATTTCTTTCAAGTGATCGGCAAAATCTTTCTTTACGTGCCATTTTGTACAGGCAACTAATGCCCCTTTGGACATTTCAGAGTCAAAAGAATTGGTCAAAGATAACTTAATTGTTGCTGCTTCATAACACAATTTCATTTTAGAGCAATTTTGGAAAAAAATAAATATAAAGCTGAATATGATGTGCAAAGTAACATTTAATGATTATTATTTCTAATGGTAAGAAATCCGGTGAGAAATTGGCCCATTATAGTACATTAGTAGAATAATGATAAGAAAGTTTGGATGTTTTTTAGACAACACTGGAAATTTTTGGTGTAGGTCAAACTTTTTAGTCAACTTGCTGAAATAGAAAGCAAGAAATGCTCTCAAATGGCAAGTGGAATTTAAAGTTTGAATTATGTGTTGCAAAAGACATGTTGATTAATGTATGGACTATAATCGTAGAAACTCAAACGCGAATAAAACTTGTTTATATTAACAACTCAGTGATGCTTATTAATATATTAGTTGTAATATCAAATTAGTTTATAAGTAGAGTAACAACCAACAAAAAGTTTTAATATAGAAATAAGTTTTCACTTTAAAAAATATATTCCCCATCCAAAAAAATGCATAATATATCCGGATATTGAGTTAAAATATCATATTTAACACGCGTTGTCATAGAGGTGCACAAAAAACTCGTACCCGAAACCGGTTTTTTTATACCCGGGTATTTTATACCAGAACCAGGAATCGACTCTACCCGTATGGTATGAATAGGGTATGCATTTTGAGCTCAATACACATACCCTGAATCGTACCCGATTTATACCAGTAAATTCCCGGAACCGATCATACCTTCTACCCATAACCGGTTATACCCATTACCCGCTACCAAATTTTAATACCCGAAATAATACACGATTTTTACAGTATATTTTTATGTTTACTTCACAACTTTTATGCTTAAGTTTTTTAAAAATGCATATTATAAAGTAAATAATTTGTACTTTTGGATTTATGGTTTTTTATTATATTTTAATTTAATTATTATTATAAATTACAAAGCAAATTTAAATTTTAAACGAATTTAAATATGTATAAAAAATTTACGGATTCAAAACCGAGTTAGTATGTCGTATCCGGACACATACCCGGTTCCAATACCTAATTATACCAAACCCAATATTACCCTACCCGGGTACATAGGGTTGAGTTTTTCTCCTTGATACCCTATCTGATTTCTCTCAATACTTGATTTTCAATACCCGAAACCGGTTCCATACTTGAAACCGGGTATTAGAAACAACCTTATTTGTGCACCTTTACACGTCGATACACCACGATAAACGTGAAAAACTACCAGAAGATGAGTACCGCGTTGTCATCATTGTCGCCCGCCGCATCGTGCGGGTTTCCTACTAGTATATATATATATATATATATATATATATATATAGGGAGTGATATTTTGAGAACCTTGATAAGTTGTAAGAACTTTAAGAACTCCGTATGTACCACAAATTTAATTAAATGAGTATGGAATATGTGGTTGAGAATAAATCTGATTTAAAAATTAATCAGGAGAGAGAATAAATATTTTTTATGATTACACAAGTTTATATGTTGGCTACACATTTGTAATAAGTCGATTCAGTGTGTAAAAAAATATTGTAATTTTTTTACGTTACTTACACATACATATTATATATGTGTAAAAACAAATTCAAAAAAAAATTGTTACGTTGAGTTCTTTTGAGTTCTTAAAACTCAAAGTGGTTCTCAAAAGAAATCAAACACACACACACACACACACACACACACACATATATATGGTTTTAATCAAAGTTTGGAAAAACAACGAGTTAATATGTCGGTTTTTATAATTTACCGATTAATTAATATATTTATATATTTATAATATAGTTTAATTAATTAAATATATTAATAATATGTTCTAAATGCATTAAAATAAAATAAAAAAAGAAATAAAATACGAGCTGGGGGGATTTCGAACCTGCACCCCCAGCGTCGTAGTGACTTAACCATTGGTGCACCAGCCATCAGGGATGGTAGGGATGGTGACTAACTCATGTTATAACAAGAAAAAAATAATATTTAAACAGACAGAAACAATACCCAAATCTCTATGAACCTAACGAGATCAATCGGCCAATTCGTTAATCGATTGGCCGATTAACCTTGGGGTTAAGGTAGAGGACAAGATGACTAGCATAAACGTGTAACCAATTAACTTAAACGATTAAGATCCGATGGTTAATTGGACCAGAACAGAGCCGGCCAGACGCGAGCCAAGAACATGATACAACGGCGACGTTAATGCGACTAGTTATAGGGGTTAGGACGGCGAGGGAGTAAAGAGAGTATCTACAAGTTTAATTGACTTATGGTGTTCCTTAACGTGTATATTAGTTAACGAATTAGGTCGGCCAAGTATAATTAAGAAAGACGAAAATGTTTCATCGATTAACAAAATTAACGATGACGGCAGGTCGATTAAGGAAGGTATATCATATTCCTTGATTCAATTTCCATGTATATGACGAGAATTGAGATCCAAGTTAACGAATTTGGGTGATCGGGTTCGTTAATTGTGTCTTGGGTTTGGGTTTGGATCTTAGATAAACGGATATGGTGGTTATAATAATATTATTATATAATTTGCATTTTAGTCCATGTAATTTAGTTTAGGGTAAATTTAGTTTAGGGTAAATTTTGTAATATCCAGAAAGTTATATATATTTAAAAATAAATAAATAATAATTAAACAATAATATTATAATAATTAAATAACTTGATAAATGCGGTATTTTTATTGATAAAATTTCCTGACATTTAAACGGGTTGGGTAACGGTTAATAAAATAATAATTTAAAAATCCAAATTGTTACATTCTTGGAGACTAAGAATGGTAAAAAGAAAATCTTGATATTTTATCCAAAACATGTTTCCTTGTATTGGACTTTGAAAAGATGACATACATGCTATGATCAGTTTTTCTAGTTTTGGTAATTCTAAAACAAGATTGTTAAGTACGATTGATTAGGTTAGCATGCTAGTTAAACAAATATAACGTTAAAGGAATGTGTAATTATAATTTACTTAAATCAACCAAAAGTACTAAACTATAATTCCCTTAAAGTTGTTGTGATTGGTGTTTGAGAAATTGAAGTCTATCCTAATCTTTATACTTCACTAAAACTACTTGCTTAATTAAATTAACATGTCAATGGTAGACATGAAGTTATGCATTCTACTCTTTTGTGTCAAAGGGTAATTCGCTTAGGAATGAAGGATTATTCTATTTTCTATTTTTAAAGCAAGTTAATCACATATTCATAATATTAATGTCAAAGAAGTGTTAAGTTGATTCTTGATTTAGATGGAAACCTATATATATTGATTTTCTCATCAAAAATCAGTCTACTTGCCTACTTAAATTTACTTCAATTTAACAAAGATTTAGTTTCAAAACAACCTTAAATGATTATCATTTCTGGTTAATTTAAAAACAAATTTTATTAGTAGAAATACTATGTCTCCATGGATCGTTACTTGGTTCTTACCAATATTATTCAACATATGCGATAGGTACACTGGCCTATTTGTGTGTGGTTTAGTCTTAGTATAATTATTTTTATAAATTTAAAACACGATCTTATGTGGAAAACAATAAGTATTTTACACACCCTCACACACACACATCATCATCCAAACGGCAGTTTCTCTCGTTCAAGTGCCGAGGATCGACGTTGGGAGTTGCAGATGTTGTGGCCGAAACCACCTAGTTATATAACCTACTAATTATATTCCGTTATGCAAAGCCACCATTGTACTGTGACAACGTCTATGCTGGTTCAACAAGTCAACAACACACCAATCACGTTGAGATCGAATCCATTTTGTTCAGAAAAATGTACACCTGACCTTGGTGATGCTTTAGTGTTACATGTTCAATCCTCGTTTCAATATGCGGGATACCTTTACGAAGAGCTTGCCAAGACATCTTTACTAGTCATTCAGATCTATTTTAAGTACGCATTCTACTACCGCTCACAACTACGGGGGGACTATTAGCATGAGAATATGTATTTGCATATGATTCGTTTGTGTATTATTTATCCATATTTACTTATCATGTAACCCATCGTATTCACCCTATATAAAGGGTTGAAAGTATTAAATTGAATCATCAATCATTAATATTCCAGTACTTATTTACTTCCGGCTAGTTTAATGAAGTTTCAACATGTTTGTCTACCGAAAAGAACGTCTTAGCAGCTCCATGGTGACAACTCCAATATTGTTGTGTCATGCAAACTTGAATTTTAACTTTGAACATCTTCTCACTGCAACAAACGCAGTATTCTGTATTTATGTTCCACATACATGTTATAATCAAAACATATGAATTTGAACGGTTGTTGAGTTGTTCTGCCAAAAGCAGTCGTAAGATATAAAACATAATGTTAACAACTTTATCCATTTTAACTCCCATGTAAAATAACATGTTCTGTTCAACTTTCAGCATCACGGCAGCGACACTTGATTTTCTTGTGGAAAACTTAAAAAAACCAATATTGTTGGGATTGATGTCCTCTTCATTGCGGTTACATACGCCAACTAATTATAATAAGCTTTCATTTACAATATACCGTAGGAATCATGATTCATGACACAATCATATAACAAAACATGATATTTTAATTTATTTCTTTCAAAACAAAGTTGATTAAATTCTTGCAAATAATTTAATATTGCGCATGGCATTCTTATTGTTTATAAGCATACAAACATGACACTATCAATTAAGTTAAAGACATGCATGTTCTACCTGAATATCTGATAATTTATGTTTTTGCAATCAAGAAGATATCCCCACCCCAAGAAAATCTATAAAGGGTATATCTTTGTGGTTCAGTGCTTCAACTTCTTCGGCTTTGCGCTTATCAATCTCCCTAATGGTCACCGTCGACAGCAAGTCACTACTACAAAAATAGGCAATTGCTATGGTCAAATCCGTAGCAAAACCGTAGCTAACACCCTGTTTGCTACGGATTTGCTACGAATATGATCCGTAGGTACAAGTCTCCTAGCTAACTTATTTGCAACGGTTTGTTGCTACGGAATCACAATTTTGCAACGAATTTAGATACAGAAAAAGTTGTCGTTATTATAGCTATATTAGCTACAGATTTTACTATAAAATTGTTTGCTACGGATTTTTAGATACCAATCGCTAGCTACAGAATTTTGCTACGTTTTTTTAGCTACGGAATTTTAGCTACAAAATTTTGCTATGATTTTAATACTACATAATTTTGCTACAAATCTTTTAGCTACAAATTAGCTATGCTTTTTGCTACCAGTTTGGCAATGAAATTTACCTATTTGGATGATTTTTTCAACGAATGTAGCTATAGAAATTTGCCTAAATTCGCTACATATCATATAAGGTTAGCTACATATGTAGCTATAGATTTTGTATGAATGTTTTCAAAAAAATTTCTTTTTTATATTCTTTTCCACTTTTTACCTATAAACATTCGATTCAAATTTATAAAATATCATACCAAAGATAAATATCCAAATCAAATAGAATAAAATATTCAAATGCAATACAAGAAAAATGTAATACAAGAAAGATCTAAATCATCCGATTCTGTAATACAACAAAAAAAACGAAATTTAGTTTACCAACATAAACCCATATAATCTTAACTTGGTGGAAACTTTTGTAGTTGGCTGCGTGACAATTGAAGATTCTCGTTTATTTCAGCATACAATCTCGCATTTTCTTTAATTTTCTCCAACATAGCATATTTCTCTACCTTTTCTTGTTTCAACTTAACTATCTTTCCCATTCCAGCTCAGCTGCTTTTTCTTTCAACTGTTGCATACTTGCATATGTAAACTATATATTAAATGTGCACATCATCCTTAATACCACGTCAATTATTTTTTAATTTTCTATATATAATAATAAAAGAAGACCAAATCACAGTTTGCCAAAAATAGACCAAACTCTATGTCAATTTTTTTTCTAAAAGAAAATACAAACCTTAACACTTCTCCCCGATGGATAAGAACAAGTCGGCGAGTTGCTAGTCCCATGCAACCGACCTTTTTCCTTCCACCCTGTGATGCTCGACCATAATTCCATAGCAAATTCTAGGTGTAAGTTAGTGTCGTCTCCATACTTCTTTATAACCACTTCGTTATATGATTCTTAAGATAAGAACATAAAAAATTAGTATATTAACATTATATAACTAAGCTATAAAACTAGAAACATACATTTAAAAGATAACAAGACTTACATAAGCTTCACCCACCCTCGTTTCTAGGATTGTCAACAGGGGAGGTTCTTTCAACGAATCCACTATACTCGCAAATACGTCCATGGGGACATAATATTTCGTTCACCTTCCCTCTCATACCTTCATCACAAAATAAATGTGCTCATGTAAAAAAGACAACCTAAACTAAGTCATTTATAATTTAAAGCTGTGAGAAGTCACCATCTGGTAAAAATTGATCTTGCTAGATGCCTAGATGCGGTACTTTCCTTGAACGTGGTTGTCTTGCTTCCTGCATCATTAGCATGTAATTAAATTTTATAAAAGATCTACTTTATTGCATTTTTGAAACAAATTCAAGACATACATTGCTATACTAAAATTAACTGAAGCATCAAACTCATCCCCGACATTCCCTCGCTGTATTTTCTTATGATTCATTCTTTATTTCCAACCTCCATATTTGTTTTCATACCCACCTTTCACTTCCTGTAAAAACATTTAATAATTTATTTGATAAAAGCATCAATCAAATCTAAGTGAAACCGTGAAAGACAGATTGACATAAAGCAATAAATACTGAAAGCAGAATTAAGAATAAGGGTTGCAATAATATATACATTTTATAAATATTTACTAGATGTAATTTTTCCAAGAATTTATAGCAATTATTAAAGTTATGCATTTTATAGAAGATATAATAGTACAGTAGGTTAGTATACAACAAAAGAAGTAAATATCACTATCATTTCTTTACTTGTTCATCTGTAAGTGGTAATGTAAGGTGTAAGCGAGCTGAGTTAAGCTCGGGCTTGACTAGGAACGAGCTCAGCTCATGAGTTGTTTTTTCAAGCTTGGGCTCGACTCGTGAGTTTTTTTTTAAAGCCTGGGCTCGACCCGTGAGTTGTTTTTCAAGCCTAGGCTTGGCTCGAGCTCGTCTCATTTATTATTTATTATTTAATTATATATGTTTTTAATTCATTTTATATATTCTAAAAAAAACTTCAACGAGCCTAAGTTCGGCTCGAGCTCGTATGTGTAGTGCTAAATTAATACATAAAAGTTGAAAAGATGTAGAACTTAAAAATGCACAAGGCTCAAGCTCGAAAAATCTCAGCTTGGCTCAAGCTTTTATCAATCCGAGCTTAAGTAGCTTGCGAGTCGCTCGGTTCGTTCGCAACACTAGTACTAATGTTGCAGGTTGCTATTCATTTGAAAAAACTAAATTCCTATATATTTCATCTTTTTTAAATTTCATTGGTCTAAATCCTCCTATCCGGCTTGGAACAAAAATAATAAAGCAAAAATTGCCACCAAAGGCAAAGAAATCGCCCAAAACATCACAACTAAACTAAAAGAATGAATAGAGTTTATCATTGAAATATGTTAATTGACAAAGATCCAAGGGGGGTAGTTCAGACAACAATTATTTACAACTCCAAAGACAAAGTGAGTATAAAAGGTGCAAGTATACCCGTTGGTAGGGCTGTGCAAATCCTGTTTCTGAACCCCCAAACTCGCAAGAGCGACATTACCGACCATTCAGAACCACATACAAAACAATAGGTTTGGGCGTTTGGCTATAGGATCTAAATTATAGCTTAATTCGATGTGGTTCGGTTCTGGTTCTGAACCATATATTCTATTTGAATCCTTTAAAAATCCCTCTGATCTCAATTACCCAACCTTTAAATAGATCACATATTGGCTATTAAATCACAAAATTGCAGATTTACACACAACAAGAATAGGCAATGATATCATTTTTTCGGAGTTCCATTGGTGCAATGAAATAAGTATTTAGCAAAAAATAACTGAACCAGAAACAATATTTGAGGGCAAAAACTAACCACATGAATGTCAAGTAGCGGTCATTTTGCAAAATCGAATGCATGTAGAACCAAGGCTTCTTTTTTCATTGCTCCAAGCAACATCTGACTTTATGCCCTAATTTTGAAATGAGAAACCTGCCACTCACCATGACTCCAAATCTGAAAACACAAGAAAAGGGAACACTCGCGTCAAAAGACAACCCCAAAAGAAAAAAGCAATAACCATAAAACAATGTTAAAAGTTATACCACAAATGCATCTCAAATCTCAATTGCAGATTGATGATACATAAAATTAAGATCATACAATACAAGTTTGATATCGATTTGTTGAGCTGTAACATCCATTAGTAGGATTGGAATTAATTTGTTCGAGAAGGAAATTAGATTGGATAAAAATTAATTTCTAGAAGAGGGAAATTAATTTGGGGAAAAATTAGGAAGATTGGAATATAAAACTTGGAGGAAGTTTTAAATTATTTTGGAAAAAAATTTTGGGGGGAAAACACGTGTGATGAAAATTTTCGTACCATGAACATTTTAGTGGCATACATATTTTAAATTTTACTAACAATAGGTAACGAAAAAATGTGGCATACGTAAATTCTCATAAAAGAAACTCTATATTAGTAACAAAAAAAATAATAAATTCTATCAAAAATGTATATCAAGCAAATATAATATACAATTAAAAACTTATATTAGTGACACAAAAGTCAAAGGTCATTAAACGCGTGTGTCACGACTTTTATATTTTATAATGTATGAAGGGTCCTTCGTTATATCAGATTATCAGTCCTTTGTTATATTTGTTGGAATATCGTATGCCCGAGACACGTAATTAGGTTAATGTGGCTAGTTGTGTTTGATCCAAGTCGGGTCATACCCAATAACGAGTTAGACACACACCAATTATGTATTTGTTGAGGTATGATCTATAAAACAAATACAGAACACGACACATTCAGAAATCGGGTTTCTGAATAATTACTTGAAAGTGTTAAATAAATTAATTGGTTAATTTATTTATTCAAATAATTATTATTGGAATGATTATTTAACTATGTGTTCTTTTGTAAAAAGGTTTATAAAAGATGGGGTGTTTATATATTTATTTTATACTTTATAAAATAAATAAAATAAATAAAAAAAAATATATATATATATAATAATTGGGGCCGGTTTTGGGTGGGCCCCACACCCCATGATTTGGTCAAGATCTTGTCATGCATTTGGTGAATGGTTGTGTGTAGTTTACTTGACTACTAACCTAACACCATGTTTTGTATTATGGTGTGTAATCATAAGTATGAAAGATCAAGATCATTATTTATATACTTTCAAGAAAACAAAACAACAACACAACTCTTCCTTTCTTTCTTTCTTTCTTGTTTACGGCAAAAAGAAAAAGGAAGGGCTCGGGTCTCGGGTTTTTCGTGTTCAAGCTTCCTAGCATAGCTCGGTGTGTGTTGGAGGCTCGGGGTATATTCCGTTTGAGGGTTTTCCTTTGAAAGTCTAGCATTCACATCATCATCTTCTTCAACCATCTACTAAACTCTTAAAGGGTTAAGAATGTAAGTGTTTACAAGCTTGATAGTTTAGCTTTTCCGTATCATTTGATCCTTGCTTCGGGTTTCTAGTAAATAGATTATTGGTAATCTTATAACATGAATAAACTAGGTTATTCATGAACATATACATATATAAACACATGGATACATATGTTTAGTTTGTAAATATCACGCTTCCGCCTTAATTGTGACTAGTTAAATGGTTAACTAAGCTTGTTAATTTCATAGAAACCCAACAAATGGCATCAAGAGCCGGGATACGGGAAACTAAGCTTCGGGTTCTCGGTTTTATTTTTTTTTTCCCTTGAAAGATTTTATACAAAAAATTAACATGCATGATTTTTTTTTTGTATTTAATCTTGTTATTGTTTTTGGCTTTGTTCAAAAAAAAAAAAAAAATAAATAATAATAAAACCGAGTATATGGGCCGAAGCCCAATTCGGGTGAATTTGGTCCGAAGCCCACTTTTATATGGTTATTGGGCTAACCGGAAATTAAAGGGAAAAGCTATATGGGCCGAAGCCCATTTTTGGTTAAATGGGCCGAGCCCATGAGTTTTTTAATTGGGCCGAAGCCCATGTGTTTTGCACATGTGGGCCGAAGCCCATAATCACGTTATTGGGTCAAGCCCAAATTGGGTTGGGCTAGGCCCGATAAAGCCAAGGGGTTTTGGAACGGGTTCCTAAGACATAACGGGTTATGTTTGTTAATACTAGACCGAGCCGTAGACCAAGTGGATGTTTGTTTGTGGTTGATGTTGTGATTGTAGTTAATTATTCAAGTTTCGGTTTGTAATAATTAATTAGGGGCAATTTTGTAATTTTGTAATTATTTATTCATATGGGTATGTAATAAATAGGTTATTTGTAATATCTTTATTTTATAGAAAAATGTATTAGGACATTTGTTTTGTAAAATAAAGAAGATTGCAAAATTGGAAGTTTGGGCCTAATTGGGCCGGGTATGGTGATAATGGGTCTCACAAGCCCATTAAGGGATTCAAGCCCAAAAGGACCTAAGCCCACCAATTGAGCCCAAATGGAAGCTTATGGAAGCTAAGGCCCAAGTTCAAGCCCAATGGATCACAACGGGGTTGAAGAAGATGCTCGAAGCATTTGGATGCGGGATCGAGTGGGAGCTACAACATCCATGTGTCATGTGTCCCTTAGGATTGGACCTAAGACACACACTTGTTTCGGCTAACAAGTGTGGTCTAATTTAGTGGCTCGTGTCTAGTATAATTGTGTATGCTTGTTAATTGATTGTTTGATTGTGTGGTTGTTAGATATTAGGGTATCAACTTCGTCACATAGAATTAATTAACAAAGCATAAAACGGGTTCTAATAATTATCGGTAATTACGTGACACATAGTTTAATAAAATGGATTTATTAACTAGCCGTCTCACGCCCATAATAAAATGGCTTTATTATAAATTAGAATTTTGAAAAATGGTTTCAAAATATCGTGTTACTAAATGCATGTTAGAACATGATTTAAAGTTTTACAACTAGAATTATTAAAACTAAAAATTCCCTTTTTAAAATTAAGGATAATAAGTTAAAACACCATCCTTTTGTATAACGCTTAACATATTAGTAAGCTCTTAGTGGGAAAAAGGTCACCTAACCGCGCAGAGTAAATTAATATGTTGAGGTAATATTGGCATATAAATGGGAAAAAGGTCACCTAACCGTTTGTATGTTAATATTACAAGTTGATACAAGTAGGACGACTTAAATTAGAACCATGTGAAGAGGGTCACCCAAGCATGGGGTCTAATAGGTGTTGATGGGATAAACATGCCGACACGAAATATGATTTCGAACCGGTCCCATAAACTCTAGAAGTTGCAAAAGGGTTTGCAATTGTTATGAATAACTACCTTGATAAACCGACAATGGGAAAAAGGTCACCTAACCGGAGTCGGGTTTATCGTTGGATTCTAGATTTTAATTATTAATTATATTTGGTATATATAAAAAGGGTATTAATAATTAAAAGGTAAAACACTAAAATGAACTTAATTAAAATTCTGCAGATGGCCGCACACGTCGACGACAACATAATCCCTAACGTCCAAAACGTATCTCTCCGATCTATTCTCGCTAAAGACCGTCTTAACCACAATAACTTTTCGGATTGGTTCCGAAATTTAAGGATTGTTCTAAAACAAGAAAAATTATATCATGTTTTGGAAACACCTATCCCCGAAGAACCGGAAGAGGGAAGTGAGGTCGAATATATGAATTGGGTCAAACTCACGGAAGATTCCATTCAAGTGTCATGCCTCATGTTGGCGACTATGGTTCCCGAAATCCAAAAGGATTTCGAAAACCATAATGCGTACGACATGATTACTCAACTTAAGGAAATGTTCCTTAAGCAATCAAGAGTTGAAAGGTTCGAAACGGTTCGAGCCTTGCATGCATGTAGAATGGATGATAATCAACCAGTTTCAACTTATGTACTTAAGATGAAAAGTTACATTGATCGCCTCGCCAAGCTCAATTGTCCCATCTCAAAAGAGTTAGCAACGGATTTGATCCTTAACTCTTTGTCGAAAAGGTTCGACACTTTCGTATTAAATTATAACATGAACGGGTGGGACAAAACCATTGGAGAACTTCACTCAATGCTTAAAACAGCCGAGGCGAGCATGGGCAAAAGGGTTTTACCCATGTTTGCGATCAATGAAGGTAGATCCAAGAATCGATCTCAACCCAATCTTAAGGCTAAGGTAGCCAAAAGAAAGGGTCCTCCTGTGCATCTTAAGGGTAAGGGCAAATCACCGGTTATGGCAAAGAAACAAAAGGTTATGGAACCGAGGGGTCATAAGGATGATCCTTGTTTTGGTTGTGGGGAGACCGGACACTGGAAACGCAATTGCCCAGTCTACCTAAAAGAGCTAAAAGACAAGAGGAATGCGGCGCATACCTCGGGTAATGTCTTTATGATTAATGTTGAGCTAAATCTTATTTCTTCTAACACATGGGTATTGGATACCGGATGTGGAACTCATATTTGCAATTGGTTGCAGGGGTTCAAAAAGAATGAAGACTTAAAGAAGGGCGAAGTGAATCTTTTCATGGGCAACGGTGCAAGGGTGCACGTGGTCGCTAGAGGAGACTTCACTTTATCGCTTCCAAGTGGTTTGGAAGTTATTTTGAGAAATGTTTTGTATGCTCCTAGTTTGACTAGGAACATTATTTCTGTGCACCTTCTTAGACAATGTAATTTTGACTTTAAATTTGTGAGATCAGAAATGCATGTATCATCTAATGGTATCTTTTATTTTAAAGCTGTACCAAACAACGGTATTTATGAATTGGTTCATGATAATACCTTAAATAGCTCATTATATCAAACTTCTACTAAAAGACTCAAAAAGGATTTGAGTGATTCCTACATTTGGCATTGTCGCCTTGGACACATAAACAAGAATCGTATAAATACTCTCCAAAAGAAAGGTCTTTTGAAAACAAACGAGTTAGGTTCGTTTGATGAGTGTGAATCTTGTATTCAAGGCAAGATGACCAAAGAGCCTTTCAAAGGTACAAATGAAAGGGCTAAGGATTTGTTAGGTATCATACATACGGATGTATGCGGACCTTTCAAGCCAACTAGTAGGAATAGTGAAAGGTACTTCATTACCTTTACCGACGATTTTAGTCGATATGGGTATGTTTATCTAATGAAACACAAACATGAAGCCTTTGAAATGTTCAAAGAATTTCAAAATGAAGTACAAAATCAGCTCGACCGAACAATCAAGGTACTCCGCTCCGATAGAGGAGGCGAATACCTAAGTGATGCTTTTCAAAGTCATCTTAGAGATTGTGGAATTATTTCACAGCTCACTCCTCATGGAACTCCTCAACATAACGGAGTATCCGAGAGGAGGAATCGAACACTGTTGGACATGGTTCGATCAATGATGGCACGAAGCTCACTACCGCCATCATTTTGGGGATATGCGCTACTCACAGCGGCTCGTATTTTGAATATGGCCCCGACCAAAAAGGTGGATCGAATACCCTATGAAGTGTGGCATGGAAAGGTTCCATCCTTTTCATATTTAAGGGTATGGGGATGCATAGTTTATGTTAAACGTGACACCCCAAATAAACTTGAGGCTCGATCCATCAGGTGTATCTTCATAGGATACCCAAAGGATGATATAGGATATATATTCTATGATCCTAGTGAACAAAAAGTGTTTGTTTCACGCAAAGGATACTTCTTAGAAACTAGGTTCCTTATGGAAGGACCTAGTGAAAAGAGAGTGGAACTTGAAGAGGTTCAAGAATCACTGGATGATACACAGTTGGTCGATACTAGCTTTCAACACGAGGATGTTGAAGATGATCAAATGGTTGATCATACACACGTTGCTCGCAGATCTAATAGGATTAGTCGACCTCCCAAGAAATATGGATTTCTTGTGGATGATTGCTACTTGGTCGATTCGGATGAACCGATCTCCTACAAAGATGCTATGTCACAACCTGATTGTGACAAGTGGCTTGAAGCCATGAGCGCCGAGATGCAATCCATGCACGATAATCAAGTTTGGGAATTGGTTGATCGTCCACTTAACTCCAAACTGGTTGGATGTAAGTGGGTCTTCAAAAGGAAGACCGATATGCATGGAAATTTAGATACTTACAAAGCACGACTTGTAGCAAAAGGTTTCACGCAAACTCAAGGGATTGATTATGATGAAACCTTCTCGCCGGTCGCGATGCGTAAGTCGATTAGGATATTATTTGCCATTGCAGCTCATTTTGATTATGAGATATGGCAAATGGATGTCAAGACCGCTTTTCTAAATGGATATCTTGAGGAAGATGTCCATATGGTTCAGCCTGAAGGTTTTGTCGATCCATCTAATCCTGATAAAGTTTGTAAGTTAAAGAAATCAATCTACGGGTTGAAACAAGCATCACGGATGTGGAATCATCGTTTTAATGAAGAAATCAAAGCGTTTGGTTTCGTCCAAAACGGTGATGAGGCGTGTGTGTATAAATGGGCTAGTGGGAGTATAATCATTTTCCTTATTTTGTATGTCGATGATATACTTTTATTTGGAAATGATATACCAAGTATGGAAAACGTTAAAGCGTGGTTAAGTAGTCGTTTCTCAATTAAGGATCTTGGAGAAGCGACATATATCTTGGGAATAAAGGTCTATAGGGATAGACAAAGGAAATTGATCGGACTCAATCAAAGTGCGTACATTGATAAAATCCTGAAAAGGTTCAGGATGGAAAACTCTAAGAAAGGTTTGGTACCTATTCCTAGAGGAACCGTGTTGAGCTCATCCCAAAGTCCTAGCTCTAAGGAAGAGCAGGATAGGATGAAGCATGTTCCTTATGCTTCGGCAATAGGATCTATTATGTATGCAATGATGTGCACCAGACCGGACGTCTCGTATGCTTTAAGCATAACGAGTAGATACCAGCACAACCCAGGTGACAGTCATTGGATGGCTGTCAAGAATATATTAAAATACCTTAGAAGGACTAAGGATATGTTTTTAATATATGGGTCTGGTGAGGAGGAACTCGTCGTAAAGGGTTACGTGGATGCGAGTTTCCAAACTGACCGAGATGATTCTCGGTCACAGTCGGGATATGTCTTCATCTTAAATGGAGGCGCTGTCTCTTGGAAGAGTTCAAAGCAGGATGTTGTCGCGTTATCCACTACAAAATCTGAGTACATCGCCGCTTCAATGGCAGCCCAAGAAGCTGCATGGATGAAAAAGTTCATCATGGATCTAGGGATTATCTCTACCATTCAGGAGCCCCTAGAGATATTCTGTGACAATGAGGGTGCTATTGCACAGATCAAGGAGCCTCGTGCTCATCAGAAAACGAGGCACATTGAGCGCAGATTCAACTACATAAGGGATGAAGTTGAAAAGAGAAAGATATGTATTCATAAAGTTCATACCGATCAAAATATTGCGGACCCACTCACGAAGCTCCTCGATAGGCCAAAGCATGAGGGTCATGTTTGTGCATTAGGACTTCGGTATTCTAGTGAGTGGATTTAATCTGTATTTAGTGTTTGTATAAGAACGAATGTAATGGGTATCTCATGAAAATTAATTATGTTTTAATTATTCAATGAGTTATGTTCTATATTTGCATGTTTAATCCATGAATGACTTATGTTGTTCTAAACGTCCGTAGTCGATCATACTTGTGGGAACAAGTATGAAGTTAAGACTATTATGAACCCGGATTGGTTGATATTCATGTGATGAATATAGGGCATAGGTTTGCCACCAAGGTTCATAGATATTTGTGGGATACAAATATTGGACATGATCCGCTCTCAAGGATCACTTCATAGAGTTAGTGCAACTGATCATAAGTAATCCTTGAGTAAAGGCGAGTATCATTGTGTCCTTTGACCTGAGATGCATATTGGATCTGGTCTTTTCATCAAGTCTGATAACTTGACTCTCTTCTTTGTTTTTCGGTAACACGATGACGTAAAAGAAAGAGCTCAGATATCATACGAGATGTCAACAAGGATGTATGCAGTCAAGATGGGATTTGTTCCTCTTATGTGTTGAGAGTTTAGATGTCTAAGGCCTGTTAAGTTAAATCAATGAGAGAATGATCAATCTGTGTCTCTTCGATTTGACAGGACATCTAGCAACAAAGGGATGTAATGATAAGACTTACCTATATCATATCAAGTATGGACTTGAAGGGGATGATGTTATTGAATGGCACTTAGTCAAACACACTAGGGATGGTGAACTGTTGTTAGGCGGTATTCACCATTAGCGTTAACTACCTATGAGTCTCGTGCAAGTGGGAGATTGTTGGAATATCGTATGCCCGAGACACGTAATTAGGTTAATGTGGCTAGTTGTGTTTGATCCAAGTCGGGTCATACCCAATAACGAGTTAGACACACACCAATTATGTATTTGTTGAGGTATGATCTATAAAACAAATACAGAACACGACACATTCAGAAATCGGGTTTCTGAATAATTACTTGAAAGTGTTAAATAAATTAATTGGTTAATTTATTTATTCAAATAATTATTATTGGAATGATTATTTAACTATGTGTTCTTTTGTAAAAAGGTTTATAAAAGATGGGGTGTTTATATATTTATTTTATACTTTATAAAATAAATAAAATAAATAAAAAAAAAAAATATATAATAATTGGGGCCGGTTTTGGGTGGGCCCCACACCCCATGATTTGGTCAAGATCTTGTCATGCATTTGGTGAATGGTTGTGTGTAGTTTACTTGACTACTAACCTAACACCATGTTTTGTATTATGGTGTGTAATCATAAGTATGAAAGATCAAGATCATTATTTATATACTTTCAAGAAAACAAAACAACAACACAACTCTTCCTTTCTTTCTTTCTTTCTTGTTTACGGCAAAAAGAAAAAGGAAGGGCTCGGGTCTCGGGTTTTTCGTGTTCAAGCTTCCTAGCATAGCTCGGTGTGTGTTGGAGGCTCGGGGTATATTCCGTTTGAGGGTTTTCCTTTGAAAGTCTAGCATTCACATCATCATCTTCTTCAACCATCTACTAAACTCTTAAAGGGTTAAGAATGTAAGTGTTTACAAGCTTGATAGTTTAGCTTTTCCGTATCATTTGATCCTTGCTTCGGGTTTCTAGTAAATAGATTATTGGTAATCTTATAACATGAATAAACTAGGTTATTCATGAACATATACATATATAAACACATGGATACATATGTTTAGTTTGTAAATATCACGCTTCCGCCTTAATTGTGACTAGTTAAATGGTTAACTAAGCTTGTTAATTTCATAGAAACCCAACAATATTATGAAACCGACCCTACCCGTAGGGTATGCATTTTGAGGTCAATACCCGTACCCGAAACCTTACCCGATTTATACCCGTAAATACCTGGACCCGGTCATACCCTATACCCGATACCCGGTTATACTCGATACCAATTTTCTAATACCCGAAATAATACATGAGTTTTTATAGTATATTTTTATGTTACTTCACAACTTTTATGTTTAAGTTTTTATAAAATGCATATTACTAAGTAAATAATTTGTAATTAAGTGGATTTATGGTTTTTGTAATATAGTTTAATTCATACAAAGCAAATTTAAATTTTAAACAAATTAAAAAATGTATAAAAAAATTACAAATTCAAAACCGGGTATAATACCCGGTCGTACCCGGTTACAATACCCGAACCCGATCATACCCTATCCGGGTACATAGGGTTGAGTTTTTCTCCTCAATACCCTACCCGAACCCTACCCGATTTATCTCAATACCCTATTTTCCAATACCCAATCATACCCGAAACCGGTTTCATACCCGAACCCGGGTATTAGAAAAAACCCGATTTATGCACCTCTAGTAATGACCACTAACAAGTCATAGATGTCTTAATGAGCCATATTGGACCTTGATTGAATTCGTGGGCCATGATGAGTGTTATTATGTCATATTTTGTTTTAATGGATTGTAGAGTCATGTTAAAAATAATAAAAAATAACATGACATGTATGTCTTAATGGCCATAGTATATCATCATCATCATCCTCGGACATAAGGCACATAACACTCAGCCATTGAAACACAAGCTCATTGGTGCATGTACCCTTGTCTTTCGGTTATCAACGCCACCACATGATGGCTGATTAACCTTGTTATTTTCACGAAATTAGTAAAATAACGTCAAAATTAGTGCAATTTCACTTTTGCCTACCTGAGGGCCCACACATACATAAATTATATGCATGCACTGCAAGTAGGGCATATTAATGGCCATATTAAACCTTGATAAGTCTTAATTGACCATGAAGGATGTCATATTGCATTTTAAAGGGTCATATTAGGTTGTAATGTATCATAAAAGATGTAACGAGTAATAACATGTAGTATATGTCTTAATGGGCCGTATTGGGCCTTGAAAGAACCCAACGGGCCATTACGGGCCTTGATAAATCGTAGTGGACCATTATGAGTTTTGTTATGCCATATTGAGTTTCAATGAGTTGTGGTGAGTTGTATTATATGTAATGGACAATAACATACATACATACATATATATATAAAGTGTCCGGTTCAATGGTCGATCCTGTTCTGAAAACAAGTTTTTAAATGGTGGGTCTAGTTAGTTCTTGGAGATTTTATTAAGTATATTAGTAACTTATCTTTGTTATAATTTTTTTATTTTATTTGACTTTAAGATAGTGCGCTATGGATTTTTGCTACTAAGTTATGAAAATAGTTTTACATTATCGTTTCATGATTTTTATACGAATTTATTTAATTAGTTTTAAATCTTTAATTTCTCGATGTAGCTACAGATTTGCTACATATTTTATTGAATTCTTTTGTAACTTTATTTATTGATTTTTGCTACCAATTTTGCAACGAATATAATTAAAACTTTTCTCTCACTATTTTTATTTACTCAGGTTATCAGTTTGCTATGAATTTACTAAACTTTTCAAAAAAATATATATTTTTTAATGGATTTGCTACGGCTTTTGCTACCAATTTTATGAAGTTGTTTTTATTATTCTTATATTCTCAAGTTTGCTACGGATTTTGCTACCGATTTTATGAAGTTGTTTTTATTATTTTTACTTTTTCAAATTTGTTACGGATTTTGCTATAG
>NW_027506460.1:27500-67886 GCF_021521415.1 Bidens hawaiensis
TTGATTACAAATAAACCCTATTTATAACCATACAATTACTTGTTAGACAAGAATAGGAGAAAAACTAACTCAAAAATCCCCTAGGTTTGTAATTACGACAACTAGGTCCCCGCACTTACGCAAGATTACACTAACAATCACCCCCTAATCTTGTGACACCGATGAAGCTTCGCATCTCGTTAAACTTCAACCGTGGCAACGCTTTTGTAAAGATATCTGCCATTTGTAAATCTCCACTGACATGCTCCAACTTGATTTGTTCTCTCTCGATGCACTCCCGAATGAAATGGTACCGTGTGTTGATGTGCTTGCTTCTCCCGTGAAAAACCGGGTTCTTCATCAAGGCAATAGCCGATGAATTATCCACCTTCAACGTCACGATCTCCTCCTTTTCTCCAGTCATCTCTGACAACAAACTTCGAAGCCATAAGGCTTGACATGCTGCTGATGTAGCTGCCATAAATTCAACCTCACATGATGATAACGCCACTGTTCCTTATTTCTGAAAAAACCCATGATATCGGTGATGTACCATAGTAGAAAATCAAACCTGAGGTGCTCCGACCATCATCCATATCCACCGCATGACTACTATTACTATACCCGTGCAACATACTGTTTCCGTCTCTCGAGTAAGTAATACCAAAGTCTAGTGAACCTTTTAGATATCGGAGAATATATTTAACCTCTTGAGCGTGAGCTTGAGTTGGTGATTGCATGAACCGACTTGCATAACCAACCGAGTAGCTCAAATCTGGTCTCGTATGAGTTAAATACCTTAAAGCTTCGGATTTTCTTTCTATAACCGGTCGGATCTACCTTCGGATTTTCATCTTCCTTTGACAACTTTAAGCCCGGTTCCATAGGAAATTGAGTCGAGTTACATTCCCAAAGACTTGCTTCTTTTAGGATCTTCGTTGCATAAGCGCTTTGCTTTAACGTTATCCCACGATCACTTTGCTTCACTTTGATCCCGAGATAGTAATCCAACAACCCGAGGTCACTCATCTCGAACCTTGACTCCATTTGTCTTTTGAAATTTGCAATTTCTTGCACACTTGTACCTGTGACTATCAAATCATTCACATAAACTCCAACGAGTAATAGCCTTTGACCGGAACACCTTTTGTAAACCTCTTGTTCTTGTTTACATCGAGTGAAACCGAGTTCTTTTAAAGACCCGTCTAGTATAGTATTCCACGCCCTTGGAGCTTGGCGTAGACCGTATAACGCTTTAGCCAACTTGTACACTTTTTTTTCTTCACCTTTCTTAATGAACCCATCCGGTTGAAATACGTACACCTCTTCTTTCAAATCACCATGAAAAAACGCGGATTTTACATCCAAGTGATGCACTTCCCAACCTCAGTTTGCTGCTAACACGAGTAAAAGTCGAACGGTTTCTGTAACGATTCCGGCAAATCCAGGTATACCCTAGCCGGTATATACTATTTACGTGTCATTTAATATTGATTATATGAGTTATAGTACGTATGTACGAGTATATATGATTCATAGTACGAATCATACTCGATTATATAGTGAATCGTATTGGAATTACAATTAACCAATGAACGATTATTGAAACCCGAACGAATCGGGAATTACATTATAGACGAAGTATATAATGTTTAGTGATGTTTACGAAGTATTAATGCTTCGGGATAAGTGAATTATAGCACAGAAAAAGGATTTCGATTTATTAGTACGTCGGTACGATAAACGAAACCTTTAACATCAAACCAAGCAAGAGACGATCGATCAGGCCGAAAAAGATGCGTAATTATTAATAATATGATGTTTTAATGTCATGGTTTAAGTTTTTAAAGTTTTTAAGTCGGTTTTATGTAAATTTTATTTTAACCCGAAAAACAACCATTTTAGGCTCGTTTTAAGCCGAATTACGAGTTTAAACGAGAAACGAACTGAGCCAGATTATCCAAAACATTATCCGGATTACGGAAATCCGAATATGTGGCTAATATTGAAGTTGTGGGGCCCACCCCCACCCATTACTTGGACCGATCGGTCCTATGCTTCACCATATCATTTCATTTTTCTTTTTTTTACAACAAAAACTCTCTCAAATCTCTCAACTCTTTCAAGTGTTCATCCAAACTCATCAATTTTAACCAAGAACACAAGGTATAACCATGTTATAATGCATGATCTTTGGTGTTGATTTCTTTATTTTGAGTTGTTTTGCAAGAACAAGAGGTTCCAAGTGAAATATGGGTGAAAACCCGAGATGGAACCAATCCTTGCTAGATCAAGTGATGTATACAAGTTATACACGGGATCTTGATCCAAGAAACGAGTTAAAAGTGTCAATAACGAATTTTTACGGTTAGAATCTTTGAAAATGAATTTCCAAGTGAAAGACGGGTGAAAACCCGAGATGAAACCGACTCTTGCATGATCAAGAGATGTATACAAGTATACAAGGGATCTTGGTCCGAGAAATGAGTAAAAAGAGTCGAGAACGGATTTTTACGGTTAAAACCTTTGTTTTTATATCAAAACCGACACTATGAAAGAAATGGTTTGATTGTTGGTGTAACTTGCTTGGTATAGTGTTATTGTGCTTGTAAGTGTTGTATCTAGTGGCTAGCAAAGGCTAGAAACCAAGATCTTTGCGATCTAACGCTAGAAAACACAAGATAGTTCGGTTTTCGTGTGATTTAGTGATTTTGGACAGATTGTAGAGTGCTTAGATTCGGGTCATGAAATTTCACAGAGATGATCTATACATGAAAGTATGAGATCTGTGAAGTTTTGGTAATTTTTGGATAAAAGATGAATATTTGGTGAATTTAATGCTCGGTTTTGGCCCAAAATGGTGAAAAATAGCTAAACTTGATGAAAAATTCTGAAAAATGTAGGATAAGCTTTTTATAACATATAAAAGTCACACACAAAATTTGAGCTCAGTTGGAGAAGTCTAAAGGGGCTTTTCGGTAAAACGAGTTCTAGGGCTTTCTAGCTCGGTTTTTGTGAAAATGGCATGAAAAATGAGTTTTGGGTTCTGGAAAAATTCCAGGGAGTTATGAGGATGGCAGGGATCATCCCAGAAAAATTTGGGATTTTTCTAAAGTCTTTTGGTATTTTTGACATATTTAGTGTTTTAATAAGGTTTAAAAATAGATAAATAAATGTAAATATAAGAAAATAAATCTGGAAAATTTTTATAAAATTTCTTACTGTCAAAAAAAGTTTTGTGCAAAACTTCAAGACCCGAGACTAAACGGGTAATTATTTGTGCTAAAAGAACATAAAAACAAATTTTTAAAGCTTAAAACGTGTAAACCGGCAAAACTCGCATAAGCGAGCTGACTGGTATATAAAAACCTAAAAATTGACAATTTTCATAATACTAAGTAAATTAAATAAAAGTAAATCATCCGAAAATAATTCGGATGATTTGGGTAATTTTACCCGATTTTACTGTTTCCGGCACCTAAATGACGGAAACGGGCCCCGCGGCCAAACGGGGTGTCCAAACCGAGCTCTAATTTCATCACTTTAACTAAATTAACAGTCAAACATCATTTTTGGGTCGGGTGTGAATAAACTCATTTTTGAAACTAAAAACGGATGACCATGCTAGGCACGCAAATCAAGGAAAACATAAAAATGATAATTTTGACCGTCCGTCTCTAAGTAATGGCACAATCTGAGTCCTTAGGAGTGTCACGGGGTTAACATTGTCCCCGGATCGAGTACAGTACTGGGTTAACAATGTCCCCAGATGTACCGATTAACACGGATTTAATTTATGGGAATTATATAGTAACGATTAGATATTATATTACAGATCCAGGCTTATAGCAGTTCATTGTATCACGTCCCGACTCACAGAAAGGTGAGTTTTCACGAGCCCCTTTTTACTAAACTGTTTCTAAATATTTTCCCGGGGCGGAAAACATGTCTTTATTAAAGTATTTAAGTACATACCGATCGTATGGAAACACTTGTATATTTAAATATATATATGGTTTGATGCATAGAATATATAAATTGTTATCGTGGGGATTGTTCTGGGGTAACATAGTTCCCAGAGGTTATTATTATTGTTCTGGGGTAACATAGTTCCCAGAGGTTATTATTATTGTTCTGGGGTAACATAGTTTCCAGAGGTTATTATTGTTCTGGGGTAACATAGTTCCCAGAGGTGATTATTGTTCTGGGGTAACATAGTTCCCAGAGGTTATTATTGTTCTGGGGTAACATAGTTCCCAGAGGTGATTATTGTTCTGGGGTAACATAGTTCCCAGAGGTGATTATTGTTCTGGGGTAACATAGTTCCCAGAGGTTATTATTGTTCTGGGGTAACATAGTTCCCAGAGGTTATTATTGTTCTGGGGTAACTTAGTTCCCAGAGGTTATAAATGTTCTGGGGAAACATAGTTCGCCGCATAATTACATTGTTTAATAAATGATTATTAAAATGATCTGTCAGTGTTTATTTAAATTAGTGAAACTCACCAACTATTCGTAGTTGACCCGTTTTCTTTTCATGTTTTCTAGGTATGCCAAAGTTGGAATGATTGATATGTGCTTAATGATCTGTGCTACTTGTTGGAAGCTTGCTGATCTATATTTTGTAATGAATATATTAATGTCTTATCGGTAAAACATGTGTGTAACACCTAGACAGTAACGAACTAGCAACAATGTAATATGATATAAATTAATGTAGTGGTATTTTCTTTATAAACAATGCTGTTGATATCAGATGTGTCTGTTGCATCCCGTGTACGTTTCTGCTGCGGTTACGGGGTGTTACAGAACTTGGTATCAGAGCCATTGGTTATAAAGAACTAGGATGTCTTTAAAAGATACCTAAAATATAACCAGTAGCTCAAGTGTTATAGGATCTGAATATCAACTAAATATATATATTATGACGAGATCGGGATAAACTTGGATGGACAAGTGGGTTATTATGGTCCGGAACATAATAACAGACTTGTCTACACGAGGGAATTCAGGGGAAGTCACGGGGGACTTTAATAGGTAAAATTGGCAACATATGTGCAAATATGTGATAATATTGTTATGTGGTCAAGTTGTATAAGTAAGTGCATATTAATTTGATTATGATTTACACTATGGAAAGAACTATATGTTTGTTAACTTGTGTGCAGGTAATATGTCAAGAACCCCCAGTGTGTCGATCGAAGAGGACCCGGAGGAGGTCAGCTCCGGGGACTCCGGGAGCCCACTTGTAGCATCTAGCACCGAGCCTTCTGAGACTAGCCTTAGGAGTGCTAGCTTGTCCTCCCCTGCTAGGTTTACCAGGTCTCCCACCCCACCCGCACCTCAGGTCACCCTCACCCCCCCAGACCAGGTCCCCGCCTCACGGCGCGGATCAGTGTCCCGTATGTTTCACCTACCTCTACCCCACCCAGATCCACTTACCACAGAGGCGAGTCCTCCCGCCCCCAGCCCGGGCCTGTGCCGCCACCTGTGTGGGGTACCCCCAGGCCAGTGAGGGATGAGCGTCCCTCCACCGAGGCGGCGTGGCTCCGGGTGCTCACCGAACGGATGAATGAGCACACCACCGCCTTGACGGTGGGTATTCAGAGGAGGAACCTCTTGGTGGATTGCATACTGGACAGCCAGCATGCGATCGCGCAGCTGAGGAGGGAGGACGCCTACTCCCTGGGGTTGATTGACCGGATGGAAACACGGATCCGGGGTTTAATGGCAGTGGTTGTGGGGATGGCGGCGGTGTTGGTGTGGTTGGTTTACCACCGTGTTTAGTTGTTTTGGGTTGGGGATAGACAGGGACCATTTTTTTGATACTCTGTGTAAGTAGTTAGTGGTGATACTAACATGGAGTGAATCTTGTTTAGTTATGATACAACCACTGGCCCCTAGGGTGGGTCTCTTTTGGGGCATAATCATTATAGATACTTTTGGGTATCATTCAAGCACTGACCCCTTTTACGGGTTATGTCGAGATGATACCGACATAGTGCCCTTGTATTAGAACTTAGTTATGTAATGTTGACTGGAAAGTATGTAAACTGATGTTTGTGTAATATGTATCAATGTTTACTAATGAATGAAATATGTATTGTGTTTTATGATTCGAGTGGTATTGATTATATATATTTCTTGATGTTGTGTAGAATGGCACCGAAACGATCAACGAAAATATCGGAAGTAGATGTGAGCCGTTTGATTGCTCAACAGTTGGAGGCGGCGATACCGGATATAGTATCGCGCATCACCGCCAGTATTAACAACTCGACCAATCCAACCCCTCCGAGCAATCAAACGCCCATAAATAATGACGGGGAACAAAATGCTAATCCTCCAAGGAATGATAACACTATTCCGAGTAATGACGCACCGCCTAGGGTGGTCGTTACTGACAGCAATGGCCCTATACCTACGGTAGAGACAAACCGTACTGAACCAATTCGTGCATCCAGGGGATGTTCGATCAAGGATTTTATGTTGTGCAAGCCATTAGAGTTTAGCGGGTCTGAAGGACCGAATGGGTTAGTTAAATGGATAGAGAAAATAGAATCAGTGGTGAATATCAGCAACTGTCCCGAGGATTGTGTCGTTAAGTACGCCACCTGTACATTCACCGACCATGCCTTGACATGGTGGAACACCATAGTACAGACTCGAGGTCAGGCGGCGACAAACCACATGACCTGGACGGAGCTTAAGGCTCTTGTGTTGGAACATTTCTGCCCAAAGAATGAATTGCAGAAACTGGAAAATGAGTTATGGAATCTGGAGATGAAGGGGGCGGACCACTTGGGTTATACCAATCGGTTTAACGAACTGTCACGATTAGTACCGTGGTTGGTCACCCCGGAGACGAAGAGGGTGGAACGTTATATTTGGGGACTTACTCCAGTAGTGAGGAGTATAGTCAACGCGGGGGGACACCAGACGTATGAAGGTGCAGTGACACAGGCTGGCATTGTCACGTATGATTTCTTGCGGAGCGGATCACTAAAGGTGACAGGAGAATCCGCTGGGGGAAAACGGGGTACACATGATCATAGAATCCAGGAAAAGCAGCAAAGCAAACGAGCTAGGCCCGCTGCCCAGAGCTATGCCATGACTAGTTCGGGCGGAAGGCAAGAACCACAGAAGGGAACGTTTCCTAAGTGCGGGAAATGTGGTTACCACCATAGTGGCGTGTGCAAAGAGGTGGTGTGCCACCGGTGTGGCAGGATTGGACACTACGCACCAAATTGTAAGACAAATCTGAACAACCTGAACCGACAACCGCAACCTATTCGTGCGCAACCATTTAGAACTCAACCAGCCCGACAGCAGAACCCGCAAGGAAACCAGATGGTGACCACTAGCCGTGCTTGCTACGAATGCGGCGGCACGGATCACTTCAAAAGGAACTGCCCGAAACTGAACCAGGGAGGAAACGGGAGACAACTCACGGGTCAGGCATCGTCGTCCAATCCGGCGCGAGGCCGAGCATTCGTGATGGGGGCGAACGAGGCGCGCCAGGACCCCAGCGTAGTGACAGGTACCTTCCTCGTCTCTGATCATTACGCTTCTGTATTATTTGATACAGGCGCCGATAGAAGTTTTGTCTCCGTTAGATTCCTTTCGATAGCAAACCTTCCTATTGGTGAAACCATAGAACCTTACACCGTAGAAGTCGCCAACGGTAAAACCATGATAGTTAATCGGATAGTTCGGAATTGCCCTTTTATTCTGAACAAACAATCCTTTCTGATTGACTTGTTACCGGTAGAATTGGGTAGTTTTGACGTGATAGTGGGAATGGATTGGTTGGCACGTAACAGGGTAGATATAAACTGTGAAAAGAAAATCGTCAAGATCCGAGTGTCGGATGACGAGGAGGTATTAGTGCAAGGAGAAAAATCCGGCACCATGATACCATTTATATCCCATCTCAAGGTGTTAAAATATATACGTCAAGGTTGTGTGGCGTATCTAGCGAGCCTGACGGCCACTGATCCTGAGGAAAAACGGGTGGACGATATTCCCGTGGTACGCGAATTCCCACAAGTTTTTCCAGAGGAACTTCCTGGATTACCACCAACCCGACAGGTCGAATTCAGAATCGATCTGTTACCTCAAGCTGGCCCTGTTGCTAAGGCGCCCTACCGACTTGCACCATCCGAGATGCAAGAATTATCCAATCAGTTGCAGGAATTGTTGGATAAAGGATTTATACGTCCCAGTTATTCCCCGTGGGGTGCACCTGTTCTATTCGTGAAAAAAGGGACGGGAGCCTTAGAATGTGCATTGATTACAGGGAATTGAACAAGTTGACAATCAAAAATAGGTATCCTCTCCCCCGAATCGATGATCTGTTCGACCAACTACAAGGTGCGAGCTACTTTTCAAAAATAGATCTTAGATCGGGATACCATCAGGTTAGAATTCAGGAGGAGGATATCCCAAAAACCGCATTCCGGACTCGCTACGGCCATTACGAATTCTTAGTTATGCCTTTTGGGCTAACAAATGCGCCAGCAGTATTCATGGATCTCATGAATCGAGTCTGTAAACCCTATCTCGACAAATTCGTCATTGTATTTATTGACGATATTTTGATATACTCGAAGAGTAAAGAAGAGCACGAGCAACACTTAAAGTTAGTTTTAGAGCTCCTGGATCAGGAGAAGTTATTTGCAAAATTCTCCAAGTGTAACTTCTGGTTACAAGAGGTGCAATTCCTCGGTCACGTTATAAACCACCAAGGAATACACGTTGATCCTAGTAAGGTTGAAGCAATTAAGAATTGGCAAGCGCCTAAATCTCCAAAGGAAATCCGCCAATTCTTAGGCTTAGCTGGATACTATCGTCGATTTATAGAGAACTTTTCCAGCATCGCCCAACCTTTAACCCTCCTGACTCAAAAAGATCGGAAGTACGAATGGGGTGAAGAACAGGAAACGGCGTTTCAAACGCTAAAACAAAGATTGTGCCAAGCGCCAATCTTAAGTCTCCCCGACGGAGACGATGGTTTTGTCGTGTATTGTGACGCATCCCGGAGAGGGTTAGGATGCGTATTGATGCAAAATAGTAAGGTTATAGCCTATGCTTCTCGACAATTAAAAGTTCACGAGAAAAATTACACCACTCATGACCTAGAACTTGGAGCAGTCATCTTCGCACTTAAAATCTGGAGGCACTATCTCTACGGTACAAAGTGCACCATCTTCACTGATCATAAAAGTTTGCAACACATATTCGATCAGAAAGAACTGAATATGAGACAACGAAGGTGGGTCGAGTTACTGATTGACTATGACTGTGACATCCGATATCACCCCGGCAAGGCTAACGTTGTAGCCGATGCCTTGAGTAGGAAAGATCGAGTTAAGCCACTACGAGTGCGAGCGTTGGGAATGATAGTCCAGTCGAACCTTTCGGATTTGATTCGAGTCGCTCAACTCGAGGCGTTGAAAGGGGACCAATTGGAAAAAGAGGGACTTTTCTGTAACGAGAAGAATTTCGAACAGCGTGTGGACGAAATTCTCTATTTCAAAAAATCGGATTTGGATTCCGACCCTCCATGACCTTCGTGAATTGATCATGGACGAAGCACATAAATCAAAATATTCCATACATCCGGGATCAGATAAAATGTACAAGGATGTGAAAGAATTTTACTGGTGGCCAGGTATGAAAAAGGATATAGCCACATACGTCGGCAAGTGTACGACGTGTGCGAGAGTTAAGGCGGAGCACCAGAAACCCTCTGGAATGTTACAACAACCGGAAATTCCCGAATGGAAATGGGAGCAAATCACGATGGATTTCGTGACACACCTCCCTAAGACACCTCGGGGACATGATGCAATTTGGGTAGTCGTGGATCGATTAACCAAATCGGCACATTTTATCCCGATTAGAAATAATTATAACACTGAGAGACTTGCGCAGATTTATATAAGTGAAATAGTGTCTCGTCATGGCATCCCCATCTCGATCATCTCCGATAGGGATAGCCATTTCACCTCCAAACTTTGGCAAGCTGTCCAAGAAGCATTGGGAACACGTATTGACCTAAGCACAGCTTACCACCCTCAGACCGATGGTCAGTCTGAGAGGACCATTCAAACTTTGGAAGATTTGCTTCGTGCCTGCGTACTAGACTTTAAGGGAAATTGGGATCAACATCTCCCACTCGTTGAATTTTCCTATAATAACAGTTACCATAGCAGTATAAAGGCAGCACCTTATGAAGCATTGTATGGACGGAAATGCCGATCACCACTTTGCTGGTCTGAAGTGGGTGACTCGCAGGTCATTAGATCGGATCTGGTCCAGGAGACGACCAGCAAGATTCTTGAAATTAAGAACAACCTGAAAGCCGCGCGGGATCGGCAGAAGAGTTATGCCGATACCCGTCGAAAACCGTTGTCATTTGAGAAGGGGGAAAAGGTATATTTGAAAGTATCACCCTGGAAAGGAGTGGTCAGATTTGGAAAGGCGGGGAAGTTAGCCCCGAGATACATTGGACCATTCGACATTATTGCAAAAATCGGTCCTGTAGCATACCGATTAGAACTGCCTGATGAACTGAGTGCAGTTCACAACGTGTTTCACGCGTCGAACTTGAAAATGTGTCTGTCGGATGAGACATCGGTGTTACCTTTAGAGGGTGTTCAAATAAGTGATAGGCTCAACTTCGTAGAGGAGCCCATTGAAATAGTGGACGGTAAGATCAAGCAACTTAGACACAATAAGATCTCGTTGGTCAAAGTTAGATGGAATTCGCAACGAGGCCCAGAATTTACTTGGGAACGAAAGGATGAATTTCGGAAGAAATACCCCCACCTATTTCCTCAAAAGGAAGTAGTTGACGTGTAAAATTTCGAGGACGAAATTTTTATAACGGGGGGAGAATGTAACGATTCCGGCAAATCCAGGTATACCCTAGCCGGTATATACTATTTACGTGTCATTTAATATTGATTATATGAGTTATAGTACGTATGTACGAGTATATATGATTCATAGTACGAATCATACTCGATTATATAGTGAATCGTATTGGAATTACAATTAACCAATGAACGATTATTGAAACCCGAACGAATCGGGAATTACATTATAGACGAAGTATATAATGTTTAGTGATGTTTACGAAGTATTAATGCTTCGGGATAAGTGAATTATAGCACAGAAAAAGGATTTCGATTTATTAGTACGTCGGTACGATAAACGAAACCTTTAACATCAAACCAAGCAAGAGACGATCGATCAGGCCGAAAAAGATGCGTAATTATTAATAATATGATGTTTTAATGTCATGGTTTAAGTTTTTAAAGTTTTTAGGTCGGTTTTATGTAAATTTTATTTTAACCCGAAAAACAACCATTTTAGGCTCGTTTTAAGCCGAATTACGAGTTTAAACGAGAAACGAACTGAGCCAGATTATCCAAAACATTATCCGGATTACGGAAATCCGAATATGTGGCTAATATTGAAGTTGTGGGGCCCACCCCCACCCATTACTTGGACCGATCGGTCCTATGCTTCACCATATCATTTCATTTTTCTTTTTTTACAACAAAAACTCTCTCAAATCTCTCAACTCTTTCAAGTGTTCATCCAAACTCATCAATTTTAACCAAGAACACAAGGTATAACCATGTTATAATGCATGATCTTTGGTGTTGATTTCTTTATTTTGAGTTGTTTTGCAAGAACAAGAGGTTCCAAGTGAAATATGGGTGAAAACCCGAGATGGAACCGATCCTTGCTAGATCAAGTGATGTATACAAGTTATACATGGGATCTTGATCCAAGAAACAAGTTAAAAGTGTCAATAACGAATTTTTACGGTTAGAATCTTTGAAAATGAATTTCCAAGTGAAAGACGGGTGAAAACCCGAGATGAAACCGACTCTTGAATGATCAAGAGATGTATACAAGTATACAAGGGATCTTGGTCCGAGAAATGAGTAAAAAGAGTCGAGAACGGATTTTTACGGTTAAAACCTTTGTTTTTATATCAAAACCGACACTATGAAAGAAATGGTTTGATTGTTGGTGTAACTTGCTAGGTATAGTGTTATTGTGCTTGTAAGTGTTGTATCTAGTGGCTAGCAAAGGCTAGAAACCAAGATCTTTGCGATCTAACGCTAGAAAACACAAGATAGTTCGGTTTTCGTGTGATTTAGTGATTTTGGACAGATTGTAGAGTGCTTAGAGTCGGGTCATGAAATTTCACAGAGATGATCTATACATGAAAATATGAGATCTGTGAATTTTTGGTAATTTTTGGATAAAAGATGAATATTTGGTGAATTTAATGCTCGGTTTTGGCCCAAAATGGTGAAAAATAGCTAAACTTGATGAAAAATTCTGAAAAATTTAGGATAAGCTTTTTATAACATATAAAAGTCACACACAAAATTTGAGCTCAGTTGGAGAAGTCTAAAGGGGCTTTTCGGTAAAACGAGTTCTAGGGCTTTCTAGCTCGGTTTTTGTGAAAATGGCTTGAAAAATGAGTTTTGGGTTCTGGAAAAATTCCAGGGAGTTATGAGGATGGCAGGGATCATCCCAGAAAAATTTGGGATTTTTCTAAAGTTTTGGTATTTTTGACATATTTAGTGTTTTAATAAGGTTTAAAAATAGATAAATAAATGTAAATATAAGAAAATAAATCTGGAAAATTTTTATAAAATTTCTTACTGTCAAAATAAGTTTTGTACAAAATTTCAAGACCCGAGACTAAACGGGTAATTATTTGTGCTAAAAAGAACATAAAAACAAATTTTTAAAGCTTAAAACGTGTAAACCGGCAAAACTCGCATAAGCGAGCTGACTGGTATATAAAAACCTAAAAATTGACCATTTTCATAATACTAAGTAAATTAAATAAAAGTAAATCATCCGAAAATAATTCGGATGATTTGGGTAATTTTACCCGATTTTACTGTTTCCGGCACCTAAATGACGGAAACGGGCCCCGCGGCCAAACGGGGTGTCCAAACCGAGCTCTAATTTCATCACTTTAACTAAATTAACAGTCAAACATCATTTTTGGGTCGGGTGTGAATAAACTCATTTTTGAAACTAAAAACGGATGACCATGCTAGGCACGCAAATCAAGGAGAACATAAAAATGATAATTTTGACCGTCCGTCTCTAAGTAATGGCACAATCTGAGTCCTTAGAAGTGTTACGGGGTTAACATTGTCCCCGGATCGAGTACAGTACTGGGTTAACAATGTCCCCAGATGTACCGATTAACACGGATTTAATTTATGGGAATTATATAGTAACGATTAGATATTATATTACAGATCCAGGCTTATAGCAGTTCATTGTATCACGTCCCGACTCACAGAAAGGTGAGTTTTCACGAGCCCCTTTTTACTGAACTGTTCTAAATATTTTCCCGGGGCGGAAAACATGTCTTTATTAAAGTATTTAAGTACATACCGATCGTATGGAAACACTTGTATATTTAAATATATATATGGTTTGATGCATAGAATATATAAATTGTTATCGTGTGGGATTGTTCTGGGGTAACATAGTTCCCAGAGGTTATTATTATTGTTCTGGGGTAACATAGTTCCCAGAGGTTATTATTATTGTTCTGGGGTAACATAGTTCCCAGAGGTTATTATTGTTCTGGGGTAACATAGTTCCCAGAGGTGATTATTGTTCTGGGGTAACATAGTTCCCAGAGGTTATTATTGTTCTGGGGTAACATAGTTCCCAGAGGTGATTATTGTTCTGGGGTAACATAGTTCCCAGAGGTGATTATTGTTCTGGGGTAACATAGTTCCCAGAGGTTATTATTGTTCTGGGGTAACATAGTTCCCAGAGGTTATTATTGTTCTGGGGTAACTTAGTTCCCAGAGGTTATAAATGTTCTGGGGAAACATAGTTCCCCGCATAATTACATTGTTTAATAAATGATTATTAAAATGATCTGTCAGTGTTTATTTAAATTAGTGAAACTCACCAACTATTCGTAGTTGACCCGTTTTCTTTACATGTTTTCTAGGTATGCCAAAGTTGGAATGATTGATATGTGCTTAATGATCTGTGCTACTTGTTGGAAGCTTGCTGATCTATATTTTGTAATGAATATATTAATGTCTTATCGGTAAAACATGTGTGTAACACCTAGACAGTAACGAAACTAGCAACAATGTAATATGATATAAATTAATGTAGTGGTATTTTCTTTATAAACAATGCTGTTGATATCAGATGTGTCTGTTGCATCCCGTGTACGTTTCCGCTGCGGTTACGGGGTGTTACAGTTTCGATTCTCGCCACTGGTGCGAACATATCTTCGAAATCGATCCCATATTTCTGAACATATCCCTTAGCTACGAGTCGGGCCTTGTACTTGGTTATTTTCCTGGCTTCATCTCTTTTGATTTTATGGACCCACTTTAAACCTATCGGTTTTACTTTGGGTGGTGCTTCGACTAACCGCCATGTCTTGTTTCTTTCAATCGAATCGATCTCCGATCCCATTTCTTTTCTCCAATGTTTTTCAATATTCGCTTCTCAAAAATTTACTGGTTCATCTTCAAATAATAATAGGAGATTTACCTCGTCGGTTGTCGGGTCTTGCTCGGTGGGTCTTGCTCGACGGGTGTCGGTATGCCTTCAACCAGAAAGTTGCTAAAATTCTTGGGTAAAACCGTCTTTCGAGTTGTTCGACGCGGTTGAATAACTTGTAACGGTTCTTCGTTTAAGCCAGTGTCGGGCCTAGCCGGGATTACAGGTGGGCTGCCACCTTCTGAACTTGATGACTCACTTCCGTTTCTGAGATGGCAACTTACCGGTATAATGTCTGTCTACGGACCCGGTGTCAAACTTGGTTGTCACATGCTCTGATTCGGGTTCAATATCGTACCTGACAATAAACTCGGTCCCTTCTGGACCCTTCTCTCCCTCTTGTTTGTCAAGATCAGCCCACGCGTACCTTTTACACTCGTCAAACTTGACATCCCGCGTAACGTGTACTCACCTTTTGATCAGATCAAACATACGATAGGCTTTTGTTCCAGGTTGAGTACCTAAGTGAATCATCACAATGCTTCGGTCGTCCAATTTCTTTTGACCGGTACCAAGGACTTTTACATACCCCGTGCATCCGAACACTTTAACGTGTGAAAGGTTCTGTTTTCTTCCTTTAAAACGCTCGTACGGAGTCGAATCCTTCAAAGATTTTGTTGGTGACCGGTTTAGTAAATAAACCGAGTGATGAACCGCTTCTCCCCATAGGTCTTGTGGTAGTGACATCGCCTTTAACAAACTTCGAGTCGTACCAAGTATGGTTCGGTTTCTTCTTTCAACCACTCCATTTTGATGTGGGGTGTATGGGGCCGTAAACTGATGTGCCACACCTATACTTGACAAGTAATCTTCCAGCACATGGGATGTAAACTCACCCCTGTTGTCAGTTCGTATGGTTTTGAGTTTCTTGCCCATTTCGTTTTCCACCCTTTTCACGAAATCTATGAGTAAACCCGCAACTTGGTCTTTCGTCTTTATCGTGAATACCCACATATAGCGGGTGTAATCGTCAACAACAAGCAAAAAATACCGGTTGCAACTGTGTGTCTCGGGAGTAATCGCGCCACAAACATCGGCATAAAGGAGCTCGAGCGGTACATTTGCACAATAATTGGATTCTTTCGGGATATCCGATCTTGTTTGTTTGCCTAGCATACATGCGTCACAAATTTGCATCGGGTGTTCGATTCTTGGCACTCCATCCGCGAGTTTCGGGAGACCCCTAAGGGCATCGAAATTCAAATGTCCCCATCGAGAATGCCATATCCATGCAACATTATGCAAATTGACTTGTAAGCAAACCGGAGAAGCAACCTTTAAATTAATTTTATTAACCCGGTTAAAGGAACGCGGTACCTTGATTAGAAGTCTTCCATCTTGTTCGAATATCCATAAGATACCGTCTTGGATCCCGATCTTGCACCCTCCTTCGTCTAATTGCCCGAGACTTATAATATTATTTTTGAGAGATGGAATAAAATAAACGTCACTCAATTCTCGTTGTTCTCCCCTTTGACCTTAACTACTATCATTCCCCGACCTTCGATTTCAACACACGAACCATCACCGAAACTTACTTTACCAGTCTTGTTACGATTGATGTTGGAAAACCATTCCGGATTTCCCGTCATATGGTTACTTACCCCGTTATCAATAATCCACGTGTTTTTATCACATGGGGTTGAAACATATTGCTTCGGATCAACCCGGTCTTCTTTTAGAAAAACGACATCTTCCTTACTCCGAGCTACCGTCATCATGTTTAGAATCGGTCCGCCATCTTGAGCGAGGTTACTTTGATCGTTCGTCTCCTTGTTTCGGTTAGGAAATGACGTGGCAAAGTGTCCTAGTTCATCACACCGATAACATTTAATCTTTGACCGATCCTTATTCACTCGGGGTTCTTTCTTTTCCCGATCCACAACCTTACCCTTTCCCTTGTTATTTTGACTTGATTCGGTTCCCATCTTGCCTTTCCCATGACGCCTTTCTTGATTGCATTTAGGTTTCCATTCTTCATATGTATATAGGAGTTGTTCTTACTTACCGGAAATGGGTTTGTATCATTTCCATATCGTTCCTCAAACGCTTTTAGGCGTCCAACGGCTTCATGGAACGTCATGGTCTTTATATCGGCAAACTGTTCAATAGTAGCAACAATCGCTATATACCTCTTTCTCGGAACGGACTTCAAAAGCTTTCTCACAAGGGTCTTCTCTTCAAACGGTTCTCCAAGATTGCTTGCTTTGGAAGCTATTTGGCTAATCTTGGTCTAGAAGTCATCAATCGTGTCCGTTTCTTTCATCTTGAGTACATCGAACTCATGTTAAAGAGACTCAATACGTGCTTCTCGAACCCTATCAACCCCAATAAAACGAGTCTTAAGTGCATCCCATATCTCTTTAGCTGTGGAATGGTGAGCCACTTGCATCACCAACGCCTCCGGCATGCATTGATAAAGATACACAATCGCCAACCCATCTATCTTCGGATCAACCACCGTTCCCGTTCTTGGTTCGATAGCCTCCAACAACCCTTGAACCTTGAAGATGTCCTTGATTTTTGCCGTCCAAATCGTATAATTGGTGGACGTAAGAATCGGAAACTGAATCGAGAGGGAACTCGGTTCTTTGGGAAAACCGACTTGATTACTTGGCCCTTCGACTTGATTACTTGGCTTGTCTCCCATCTTAATATCAAATAAGCTAGGACTTCAAAGACAAAGCAAAATAAATTGTGTTTTGCTATTCTTCAAACTCTTGTACACAAAATATTCAAGATCTTTTGACTTTTGTCTTTTGTAACTTTGTATTAATCTTGTCCACTAAACAACAAGCTAATTGCAAACTTGGACTTTTGTAGTTTTGTGACCAAAATAAAAGAAACACAAATTGAAAGCAAAACTTCCCTGTTACTTCGTTGATTTCCGCCGACAAACAAAAAGTTGCCTTGTTCAAGATCGAAATAAGGTTCTTGAAACCTACGCCTTCTTGTTTACGTTCAAGAACTAATCAGCTTTCTTGAAACACGCCGTCTTGCCCAACGTTATTTGTTCGCCGGAGAGTAGCCGCAAACCTTACCGGAAATCGTACTAACCAACCGCAAGATATTTCTTCCCGGTTACCGCTCTTGATATTCGATCGATCTTAGAACCCGTCGCAGAGGTCTGGCAACCAGATGTGATTTCCTTCCTCGCTGGACTCACCTTCGATCGGAGATGCCTTGCGCCGCCGGAACTTCTTGATCGATATTTAGGCTCTGATGCCAATTGAAGACAATAAGATTTCAAGTCTAAACCTTTATTGTATTGATTAATAATTTGTTGTTAATACTTGATACAAATAAACCCTATTTATAACCATACAATTACTTGTTAGACAAGAATAGGAGAAAAACTAACTTAAAAATCCCCTAGGTTTGTAATTACGACAACTAGGTCCCGCACTTACGAAAGATTACACTAACACTTTCTACTTCTTTTGTTATTTATTATTTTCAATACATGATAAAATGAATAAAAAACTTTTCCTGCAACAAATAAGTGGCCAAGGATTGTGTAGATAACTCTAGGTCTTAGATAGCTTGAGCTACAAAGACGAACATGTGTGTTTCAGTTGTGATCAGTCAACGGTTTAACAATTAAACCCGATTTTGATAATTGTATCATAATTATTAATCATATTAATAAATAGACAAAAGGCAGCGGAATATAAATCGATTAATCATCAGTTTTAGAAACCGTACAGGATCTGGTTACAAACAATACGAGTACAAAGCTAATCAACCAAACAAATATAAATCAACGTCGACAATATTTAAGTTTTAAGTTTACCTCGGTTAATGAATAACCGGTTGAGACACCGAGGGCTTACGGACGACGCTAGGTGACCGAACGAGATGAATGACCAACGGTGGCGATGCACGAATGGACCGGCAGAAGTGATGGCAAAGGCTGCGGCGGCGGCTGCGGCGGACTGCTGCTAGCTGCGGTGGCAAAAGAGTGGCTTGGGTTCTTGTTTCTTGCTTGCATAATTCCTAATGACATATTAACTAGTTAATATAACTAGTTAATCAAGTCGGGCCACCAATCCCATCTCAAGCCCAATCCTTTTAAAGGTCTATATCTTGTTTGTTAGTCAATACCGGTTAACTAGAGTAAGCGGCATATGTTCGTTATCCACGATGTAACTCTCACGGGTCAAAACCCGGTCGGTCACGTTGACTTAAGCGAGCTGGTCGATTTTTCCAACAGTCTCCCACCTGGACGAATTCAGGTTAAGTTTCTCAACGCTGACTACCAGCGGTGCTCTAGCTACACGTGGCTAACCCCAACAGATTATGACATTTTAAAATTCATTAACCAAAGTATCTTGGAATACACTATTGTAAGATAATGAACATGTAGTAATCGTTGTCATCTATTATTTCTGTATAAGACACCAATTGAACAATGAGACATGGATCTTATTCAATATCAAATGGCATTCAGTCATTATCGTTTTTGTTCTCGAGTCAAAGTGGTTCAATCAAACACACAGTAAGTTTGGGTGAGGCCTCACACTTTACCAGTTTGAATCAATGAAAGCGCCAAGATGTCTAACTATTACATATCATGTAAGAGTACATAAATCCATCTTGATTACATAAAACTTCCACTGAACTTCATAATAATCCCAACCAATGCCTTTATAGCCGGCAGTTGCGCGACAGCGGTTGACGCTGATCAAAGAATAACCTTTAGTAAGCGGAAGTTATAATATATATCTCAGGTCTAAGGATACTAAATGAGTATAACAATATCAAATACATCTTATTACTAAGATCCATGAAGATGATTTGATGTGAGTTACATCCAATGTCATTCATAATGAGGCCTGTGAGTTTGGAAGTCAACTCCTTGAGTCCAAAGTCAGAATAGTCTTAGTTTAGAATCGTTCCCATGACTCTGAACGACTACGGATAATTTAGAATACAATATTCACGGATTAAAGGTATTAAGATGAACACAATTATAATAATCAACGCTTTTGCATTTAACCATTAATCAAAAGTGAACGCAAAAGTATAACTGTTTAAAATGTTCATACATCCATATACTAAATCAATACAACTGACTAGCTAATCTAATACCGATAGCATTCTGTGTTGGTCATGCTTGTCCTGAGTCATCGGCTTAATAAACGGGTCTGCTAGGTTTTGATTTGTGCTACGTTGCTTATTATGATGTCACCCTTTCCAGTATTTCTTGTATAAGGTGGAACTTCCTTAGAATGTGCTTGGCTTTGTGATGAGATCTGGGATCTTTGTCTTGAGCAATAGCACATGTGTTATCCAGAACACCACGATTGGTTTATGAATACTCGAAACCACATCGATGTCAGTGATGAACTTCTTCATTCAAGCAGCCTCCTTAGCAACATTTGATGCAGCTATGTATTCAGATTCAGTGGTGTAATCCGTCACCACACTCTTCTTGGAGCTTTTCTAGTATATAGCTCCTCCATTGAGAGTGAATACAAATCCTGATCGTGAGCCATAATCATCTCGGTCAGACTAGAAGTTGGCGTGAGTGTAACACCTTATAGTGAGCTCTTCTTCCACTCCTTCAAACACTAAGAACATATCCTTGTTCATTTTCAAGTACCTTAGAATGTTCTTCACAGCAGTCCAATGGGCAACACTAGGACTTTGCTGGAAACGGCTTGTCATGCTTAGAGCATATGAGACGTCGAGTCTAGTGCATAGAATAGCGTACGTTATAGAACCAATCGATGAAGCATATGGAATTGCTTGCATGTTCTTAGTTTCAATGTCTGTTGCCGGAGATTGCGATTTGTTAACACCGTTCCTTTAGAAATGGGAACACCTCCTTTCTTAGAGTTATCCATTTATAAGAATGCCATAACTTTTTCTATGTATATATTTTGACTTAGCCCTAGAAGCAACTTAAACCTATCTCGAGAGATCTTGATTCCCAGAATATAATCAGCTTCACCAAGATCTTTCATTGCAAAACAAGATCCCAACCAATGCTTAACTTCCTTAAGCATAGGAATGTTGTTTCCAACAATCAGTATACCATCCACATACTTGATGAGGAATGATATAGTGCTCCCACTAGCCAATCTATAAACACAAGGATCATCTTCATTTTTGATAAAACCAAACTCTTTGATTTTCTCATAAAAAAGTAGATTCCAGCTGCGAGATGCTTGTTTGAGTCCATAAATGGACTTATTCCGTTTGCACACCCTATTAGGATATTTAGGATCGACAAAACCTTCAGCCTGAACCATATAAACATATTCCGAAATGTGTCCATTAAGAAAAGCGGTTTTGACATCCATCTGCCATATCTCGTGGTCAGAATACGCGGCTATGGCAAGTAATATCCTTATTGACTTAGTCATAGCAACGTGCGAGAAGGTTTCATCATCGTCAATACCTTGAGTTTGAGTAAAACCTTTCGCGACTAGCCGTGCTTTATAGGTTTGTACATTTTTATTGCAAAACAAGATCCCAACCAATGCCTAACTTCCTTAAGCATAGGAATGTTGTTTCAAATGATAAGTATGGCATCCACATACAGGATGAGGAATGATATAGTGCTCCCACTAGCATTTCTGTAAACACAAGGCTCATATTCATTTTTGATAAAACCAAACTCTTTGATTTTCTCATTAATATGTAGATTTCAGCTACGAGATGCTTGTTTCAGTCAATAAATGGACTTATTCAGTTTGCACACCCAATTAGTATATTTAGGATCGACAAAACCTTCAGGCTGAACCATATTAACATATTCCGAAATGTATCCATTAAGAAAAGCGGTTTTGACATCCATCTACCATATCTCGTAGTCATAATACGAGGCTATGGCAAGTACTATCCTTATTGACTTAGTCATAGCAACGGGCAAGAAGTTTTCATCATAGTCAATAACTTGAGTTTGACTAAAACCTTTCACGACTAGTCGTGCTTATAGGTTTGTACATTTTCATGCATGTCGTTTTTTCCTTTTAAAAATCCATTTGCTCCTTACTGCTCGACCTTCGGGGGTAGCTCAATCAAGTTCCAGACTTGATTTTCATGCATAAATTGCATCTCCGCGTTCATGGCTTCTTGCCATTTCCTAATGACATATTAACTAATTAATATAACTAGTTAATCACGGCGGGCCACTGACCCCATCTCAAGCTCAATCCTTTTAAAGGTCCATATCTTGTTCGTTAGTCAATACCGGGTTAACTAGAGTAAGCGGCTTATGTTCGTTATCCACAATGTAACTCTCACGGGTCAAAACCTGGTCGGTCATGTTGACTTAAGCGAGCTGGTCGATATTTCCAACAGTCTCCCACCTGGACGAATTCAGGTTAAGTTTCTCAACGCTGACTACCAGCGGTGCTCTGGCTACACGTGGCTAACCCCAACAGATTATGACATTTTAAAATTCATTAACCAAGGTATCTTGGAATACACTATTGTAAGATAATGAACATGTAGTAATCGTTGTCATCTATCATTTCTGTATAAGACACCAATTGAACAATGAGACATGGATCTTATTCAATATCATATGGCATTCAGTCATTATCGTTTTTGTTCTCGAGTCAAAGTGGTTCAATCAAACACACAGTAAGTTTGGGTGAGGCCTCACACTTTACCAGTTTGAATCAACGAAAGCGCCAAGATGTCTAACTGTTACATATCATGTAAGAGCACATAAATCCATCTTGAATACATACAACTTCCACTGAACTTCATAATAATCCCAACCAATGCCTTTATAGCCGGCAGTTACGCGACAGCGGTTGACGCTGATCAAAGAATAACCTTTAGTAAACGGAAGTTCTAATATATATCTCAGGTCTAAGGATACTAAATGAGTATAACAATATCAAATACATCTTATTACTAAGATCCATGAAGATGATTTGATTTGAGTTACATCCAACGTCATTCATAATGAGGCCTGTGAGTTTGGAAGTCAACTCCTTGAGTCCAAAGTCAGAATAGTCTTAGTTTAGAATCGTTCCCATGAGTCTGAACGACTACGGATAATTTAGAATACAATATTCAGTGATTAAAGGTATTAAGATGAACACAGTTATAATAATCAACGCTTTTGCATTTAACCATTAATCAAAAGTGAACTCAAAAGTATAACTGTTTAAAATGTTCATACATCCAAATACTAAATAAAAAAAAATGGCTAGCAAATCTAAGACCGATAGCATTCCTTTGTTGGTTATGCTTGTCTTGAGTCATCGGCTTAGTAAACGGGTCTGCTAGGTTTTGATCTGTGCTACTTTACTTATTATGATGTCACCTTGTTTCAGTATTTCCCATATAAGGTGGAATTTCCTTAGAATGTGCTTGGCTCTGTGATGAGATCTGAGCTCTTTGTCCTGAGCAATAGCACATGTGTTATCCAGAACACCTCGATTGGTTTATGAATACTCGAAACCACATCGATGTCAGTGATGAACTTCTTCATTCAAGCAACCTCCTTAGCCACATTTGATGCAGCTATGTATTCAGATTCAGTGGTGGAATCCGCCACCACACTCTTCTGGGAGCTTTTCCAGTAAATAGCTCCTCCATTGAGAGTGAATACAAATCCTGATTGTGAGCGAGAATAATCTCGGTCAGACTAGAAGCTGGCATCAATGTAACACCTTACAGTGAGCTCTTCTTCCACTCCTCTAAACACTAAGAACATATCCATGGTCATTTTCAAGTACCTTAGAATGACCTTAAATGTTCTTCACATCAGTCAAATGGGCAATGCTAAGACTTTGCTGAAAACGGCTAGTCATGCTCAGAGCATATGAGACATCGAGTCTAGTGCTTAACATAGGGTACATTATAGAACCAATTGCTGAAGCATATGGAAATGCTTGCATGTGCTTAGTTTCAATGTCTGTTGCCGAATATTGTGATTTGTTAACACGGTTCCTTTAGCAATGGGAACTCCTCCATTCTTAGAGTTATCCATTTAGAAGAATGCCATAACTTTGTCTATGAATGTAATTTGACTTAACCCTAGAAGCCACTTAGACCTATCTCGAAAGATCTTGATTCCTAGAATATAAGCAGCTTCACCAAGATTTTTCATTGCAAAATAAGATCCCAACCAATGCTTAACTTCCTTTAGCATAGGAATGTTGTTACCAATGATCAGTATAGCATCCACATACAGGATGAGGAATGACATAGTGCTCCCACTAGAATTTCTGTAAACACAAGGCTCATCTTCATTTTTTATAATTTAAACTCTTTGATTTTCTCATTAAAATGTAGATTTCAGCTGCAAGATGCTTGTTTCAGTCAATAAATGGACTTATTCAGTTTGCACACCCAATTAGGATATTTAGGATCGAAAAAACCTTCAGGCTAAACCATATAAACATATTCAGAAATGTATCCATTAAAAAAAGTGGTTTTGACATCCATCTGCCATATCTCGTGGTCAGAATACGCGGCTATGGCAAGTAATATCCTTATTGACTTAGTCATAGCAACGGGCGAGAAGGTTTCATCATCGTTAATACCTTGAGTTTGAGTAAAACCTTTCGCGACTAGCCGTGCTTTATAGGTTTGTACATTTCCATGCATGTCGGTTTTTCCTTTTGAAAATCCATTTTCTCCATACTGCTCGACCTTCGGGGGGTAGCTAAACCATGTTCCAGACTTCATTGTGATGCATAGATTGCATCTCGGCGTTTATGGCTTCTTGCCATTTCCTAATGACATATCAACTAGTTAATATAACTAGTTAATCCTGTCAGGCCACCGAGCCCATCTCAAGCCCAATCCTTTTAAAGGTCCATATCTCGTCCGTTAGTCACTACCGGCTAAGTAGCGTAAGCGGCTTATGTTCGTTACCCACGGTGTAACTCTCACGGGTCACAACCCATTCGTTCACGTTGACTTAAGCAAACATGTCCATATTTAAAACAAAATAACTATTAGCTAATTATAGGAGGAGGTCTCTTGTTATCAACCTACAATCTATACATACTATTAAAGCAAGATGCATTTTCCACCTGTCAAGCTTCTAGGGCCTCTACATCAATGTCACCTCAAGGCCATGTCACCCATTACCTTTCTTATCAATGCCATGTCATCTACTTAACTATATATAACCATAATATTTCATATTTTTTCCCCTAATCATTTTTTTCTCTATTTCTCAAAGACCAGGCTCTTCTTTCATTCATCTTCTATATTCCGGCCAATCCTTATGTATATTGTTATTAAATAAATTCCGGTAAGTTAATTTTCCGGTAAGTTATTTTTCCGGCAATATTTCATAAGTTTTTTTTCCTCTAATCATGTTTTTCTATAATTCCCAAATACCCGGATCTTATTTGTTCATCTTCTATATTCCGACCACTCCAAATGTGTATTGTTATATTATCATCCGGCAATATAATATTGTTTTCCGGCAATGTATTATCATCCGGTTATTGTTTCATCCAATTATGTTATGTTTCTTTTTAAATCAGATTCGTTTTTTAATACAAATCGGCGTTGTTTATTATTTTTGGACGTTTTTACCTTTTTCCGATAAGTGTTGCCGGTTATTTTTTTCGGTTATGTTTATAACAATGATTAAAAGTCGTTTTTTAATTTTTCTATGCTTTTGTTTCACATCCTGTTAATCTATATTGTAGATTAAATTTTGATAATTGATCGATTGTTTCTGTTTATATATATTTGAATAATTCATTTAACTTTGTTAATCAAAAACTGAGATTTCATGGTTAACAATCATATTTGTTATTTACCGTGTAAGACATTCCACATTAATATTGTACTTTATAATTTCAGGTTAATGGCAAGACTAATAGATGCTCATTTCGCTTTTCCGGTATACCATGGTAATTCCGACAATATAGTTTTTCCGGTAACACCTTTAAATATTCCGTGTTTAATTATGTTCAAAAGTCCATAATATCAATATTAATTCTCGAATTTATTATTTCAGGTTATTGTCCGACTCATCTGTACTAATATCACCATTGATCAAGACTGTAGTATATGTTTTGAAGGGTTTATTTGACCACTTTAAATATATTCCAATCATGTATAGATTTAAATTTTTAAATATTCATGTATTTCAATATTTTAATTTCATAAATTTTAGTTAAAAGTTAATAATATTTGTTTTACTTTTTTTAATATATATTAATTATTGTGTTTGAATAATCCATTAATTATAATTATTTAGTTTAAGTTACCTAATGTGTGGTCATAACCGAATTAGTTATTATACATTGACTTTCCTCAATTAAGTATTTCCTAATTTTTGTAGTTTTAATACAATTAATTACATTTATATTTATACACCATGAGTTTCCTTAATTTACAATTAATTATACAATATCAATTCTAATTATAAAATAACATTTAGACATATAAAATAATTTTATTACTTTGACGAAATTAAATTATTTGACCAAAGTCAAAGTTAATCTTAGTTTACCGTAATGGTATATAGTTTTCATATATAATAAAAACACGAAAAAAAATTATAATTATCCGTAATATACATAATAATAATTTCTCTACAATTAAATGTCCAAAATCTATAAATAATAATACATAATACGGAGTAACGACTTTAATAATTTACATAAATAAGTAAATCAAGTTATATAATTTATCTATGGTATCTCTATACATTTTTGGTATATGATTTAAATTTTAATTTAAATTTGTAATAAATGTCCATATTAATTGTTTGACAAAATAATTATTAAATAATTATTATAGGTTTCCTATTTAACAGGTTTCCTTTATTTGTACAACTAACATTTGAATTTGTAATTAAATAATTATTATATAATTTTTATATATTCTTTGACTAAATAATTATTATATTTACTATATAAATATAATAATAATTACTTCGTATAATTCAGAATCTCTTAAGTTTAGACATTATTAAAATTATACTTTATAAGTATGTTATTAGTTGTATTTTTAAACTTATAGTTCATAGTATTACAATGTATGTGATTACATATATTTTATTTGATTAAAACAATGTATGCATTATAAAAGTATTTTTGTTACATATCTTTTATTTGATTAAAACAGTGTATGTGACAAATATTTTTTGTAACCCTAGCAATATTTTATTGCATAACATTATAATTCGCAATTACTCCAAATCAAATTCAAACTTTTATATGATGTCCAAATCAATTATTCTGAAAAAATATTTCGTTTGATTGTTAACAATTTTTATTATTTAGATGATTTCCCGAATTATAATTCTCAATTATTCCCAATCATTACTATTTTTTATTAAATTTTACATAAATAACTAACTATTTTACACTATATATAATTTCATTTCTTAATCTTTCTCCTCACCTTCAGAAATTACAATATCCATTGTTTTTCTTCATCCAAGTTAATGTCATTTTAACTTTTAATATTATTTGTTTTATGTTTTATCTATCAACTTTTACTTTCAATATACGTTACTAATTAATTTTTTTATTAATTCTTAAGGTCAATGGAGGCCCAAAATGTTACTATGTTACATGAGATTGATGTGCTTAGATCTACTCCATCAACCATTAAAGTAAAAGTGTTGAAGGTTTGGAGTGTCAAGGATAATAATAAACGTAATGAGGATTTCTTGATTGAAATGGTTTTTATGGATGAATCGGTAATATTATTTTTTTTTACCATTTATGTTTATGATTATTTGTCCCTTTTGTTAAGGTTCATAATTCAATTTTCTTATTTTTAAAAATTCAGGGTACCCGAATGCAGTCTACAATTTTTAAACAAGATATATTCCGTTTCAAACGTTATTTAAACGAGAATGCTACATTAACTATAGTCAACCCTAGCCTTGGATCTAATGCGTCTAATTACAAGGTGATCGACTGCCCTAATAAGTTAATTTTAAACTCCAGTACCCATGTTAATCCTTGTACTCAGTTTGATGGTCCTACATTCGGCTTTAAGTTTTACTCATTCAAGTCAATTATTGATAAAGAGATCCCATTGAAAGCTACTATAGGTATTATTTACATACTTTTCTGTTTTTATTATTTATGAACATTTTTTGTATTTCTAATTCTTTAATAGGATGTTTTCCAGATATAATTGGACATGTTGTTCATGTTTTTAAAGATAAAAATTCTAATATGAGAGATGTTAAAAAAAGTGCAAGATTAACAATGGAGGTTTCTGATATAAGGTAATTATTTTTTATTAAGTTATATGTCTGTTTGTATTAATATTCTTTTTTGAGATAACAATTATTTTATTTTTTGTAACATCCCGAAATTTCAAGATAATATTAATTATATTACTTAATAATAGAGGGAAAGTTTACTCGGGTTATCAGGAAATAAATAATAGAATAGGAGTTGGTATGGGTCGGGCTAGTGTTGGGTAATGGATGTGGGTTGTGGACTTGGATTAATTAGGATGGGTTAAATGAGAATGGGCCTTAGGTCCATGGGATCTCAGGGATATAAATACCCTACACCCCAAAATATCTTCATTCTATCTTTATCCAAGCACACTCCACACACACATACACTAACTTCGCCGGAACCGGGCCGAGCCAAGGGAAGAATCGGACTGATCCGAGAGTGAGAGAGGGCGACTAGTTGCGTTAACAAGTTAAAGGAGATCCAAGCCCAAAAAGGTATGATTCTTGATATTTGAAGTTTAAAGATCCGAGCTTTTAGTGTATAAACGACCAAAAATGGTCGGGAAGTGTAGTGGGTGGTATTGAACCTTAACAAGGGTGTTAAAATCGCCCGAAATGTTGATCAGAAACCGAAACAGCGGACATCTGGGCAACTTCGCCTTCATCTGGGCAACTTCGCCTTCAAGCGATGAACTTCGCCTGCAAGCTAAGTTCGCCTGATGAACTTCGCCTGCAAGCTAAGTTCGCCTGATGACAAGTTCGCCTGAGGTTTAAGTTCGCCTGATGATAAGTTCGCCTGAGGTTTAACTTCGCCTAAAGCTAAGTTCGCCTGAGGTTTAACTTCGCCTAAAGCTAAGTTCGCCTGAGGTTTAACTTCGCCTGAAGCCAAGTTCGCCCGAGGGTTAACTTCGCCTAAAGCCAAGTTTGATTAGAAAATAAATTAAAAGCGATAAGTAAAAGTAAGCTAATACTAGGCCGCCAGATTAGATCAGATGAGTATTGATACGTGTAACTTGTACAGTCAGCCGAGCTCAGTTAAGGAAGGGATTTATAGCTATCAGAAAAAGAAGCAGAGTTCAGGTGAGTTTCTAGCCCCATTTATGTGTTACGTTTTCGGGACTGTGTGCATACTCAATGTGATAGTTAATACACTTACCTTAAATGGTAAGTGTATGCCGTGTATGATATATGTGATAGATATGATTGATTGCATGACGGTACGTGAACGATCTTCGGATATTGCACGTACTGTCAGGATGTAAATAAAGATATTAGTATTGTATGTAATGTGAGGATGATGTATAAACATTATGAATGAAAGCTTGTCGGTACGTAAACGATCTTCGGATATTGCACGTATCGTCAAGGGAAGTGATTAGCTCCTTACATGGATATTAAATAATAACTTATAGATAGTGTTCCTTATATGGATATATATAGAGTTCCTTACATGGATAGTATAATGTTTCTTTTATGGAAAGTAAAATGTTCCTTTTATGGAAAGTATAATGTTCCTTTTATGGAAAGTATAGTGTTCCTTCTATGGAAAGTATAGGGTTCCTTCTATGGAAAGTATAGGGTTCCTTCTATGGAAAGTATAGGGTTCCTTCTATGGATAGTAAAGTGTTCCTTCTATGGAAAGTATACAGAGTGTTCCTCCTATGGAAATTCTATATAGTATGGTAATGGTAAAGGTTCTTTTAATAGATATTACGTGATGATCCTCCTATGGATATTTATACGAGGTTAAGGTAGAAATATGTGTCTTCGGATACGTTAAGAAATATATGAGAATAAAATTGTATGTCGCCTGATTAACTAGAACTCACTCAGCGTAGCTGACTTTTAGTATGCACGCAGGTGAGCTGATTATAGAGTTAGCATGAGGATGACACACGGCATGGATTGAACGGCTGGCATCTGAAGAAAGAAGTAAAGATGTTTTAAATATAAAGTTTTGTGTTATGGTATCAAAGAAAAGATTTAATGTTTTGTAACAAATGATTGATGTTTTATATTCCGCGAAAAGTTTTAATAAACTCTGATTTGAAGAACTGTGTTTATGAGTAAATCCGACGCTAAAGTAAGGTCACCGGGTTCGGGGCCTTACATTTTTGTTTACAGCGGTGACAGTGTTTACGTCACTCTTTGGGGGGATTACGTATCACAGTTCTCTAAGTATGTTGTTGACCATTTTTATGAATCACATATGATTATTCTCATGCAATTTGGTAGAGTTAAATACCATAAAGGTTTGTTTCATTTTTTTTATCTGTAATTTTTTTTTCATTGTCACTTTCTTATTTTAATATTATATCATAATGACTGTAATGTTTTTATTTTTTTAGAGAAACCGTATGTGTCTAATTCCTACGGTTCTGATGTTACTCGTGTGTTCAATAATGATAGTATTTCTGAGATCGAAGATTATAAGACACGGTAATATTATTATTAGATTTCTTGATTGTCTCTTCAATGATTTTTTTGTTTAAATTTCTAACTGCTTTTAAATTTGTTTTGCAGTTTGTTTGAATTTTTGGACATCAATGTTGGTGGTGCTGTTCGTAGGCCGATTCCTGTTAAATTGATGTCTACTCTTGATGAAGAGTTTCTGATGGCTACATCATTTTTCAACATTTGTGAAATTTGCATTATATTGCAGGTAATTTTTAATAATAACTTATAATTATAATTTTTAACACTTACCAAACGTTTATGTTATCTTTTTTAATTGATTTATTTCAGCCAAAGAGTATTATAGTACTCGGGACCATAAAGGCGGTTGCAATAGTTGTAGTCGTAAGGTGAGCGTGACTGTTGTGGAAGGCGAAGATGTTTATGAATGCAAGAATCAGATATGTAACACTTTGGGTGTTGCACCTACTCCTAGGTATATTGTATATTGTATAACTAAATATTTTAGATAATAAATGTTGTTATGTTGTTGATTAAAAATATTATTTCAGGTATAAGATTAAGTTAAGAGTTCAAGATGCCAGTAGTGTTGTTTCGTTGACACTTTTTGATCGGGGTGCCAAATTTATTATCAACAAAACAACATCTGAATTGCTTGCTACTAAAGATGAGGTTATGTTATTATTTATGTATATTCTAGTGCTTACTTTTTAATTTATATCAAACACTGTTTATGTAACACATGTTATTTTTATAATTATTTTAGGATGATGTTGGGCATAGTCGATTTCCCGGTGAGTTGAACTGTTTGTTGGAAAAGAAGTTTGCTTTTAAAGTTGAAATTGCTGATTTCAATTCTAGGAATAATGTTGAGGTATACGGTATATCAAAGCTAACAGATGATCAACAAATAATTTCTGCTATTAAGAATAGACTAATACCTGAATTTATAGTGGTAAATTCATCTGCCTTTAAAATGAAGTATCAACTACATTATAGCCTTATATCTTATTTTTTTGTATTATATTTGTAGCCTTCTGATTCTGGATCTCTTACATTTGGAAATTCTTTAACTGATCTTCAATCTACAAGCTTTGCTTCTTTAAAGGTTTTCTCCACTTTTATCTATTTTACATTATTGTGTTTTTTTGTTTGTTTTTATATTTGTTTTTACACCCTTTTTTTGACAGATTTCTGAGAATGGGGATAAAAAGACTCCAATTTCTTATCCTTTGGTTGATGAGGAAGTGAATGAGATCAAGTTGTCAAGTAGTGATTCTGATGACAAACTGAAGCATAAACTTGTAGATGTTTTTGATGGTGATCAACCATCGGCATTTTCATCTACTAAGTCCAAGACAGGTGATGTTCAAGGTGATTCTGAGTTCGTTAGCGTTGTTGGAACAAGCAAGAATGGTGTTAAACTTCTTACTCCTAAGGTCTAGAAGTGACTTCAACATTTTTTTCACATTTTAATAATAAATACACCTGAGTCTGTTCGATGTTATTTCTATTTAAGACTTCCTTTTGGTGGTGTTTTTGAAGACTTGATTGTTAGTTTCTTATTTTGTTCACATACATTTATCATGGTGGTTTTTTATTTCTTTATATTATCATTAATCTTAATTTGTTTCTATTGTTTATTGCAACTCACTAATTTTAGTTTAATTATTTTATGGTATGTTTTTTAAAATTTAATTCGATAAATTTGGTGGAATTGTATTAGGTCTCTCAAAAATGTAAGTACCTTCTCCCAAAATTTAAATTTAAGAGAAATATAAATATTAAAGATATTGTACTTAAGTTATACTCCACTTTAAATATATTCCAAATATTAAATGTGATGTTTATATTTTCAAAAAACCCGTTTACCATATAGTGACCCGAGTTTAAAACCGACCTTTTGTATTATTTATAACCAATTTTTAATTTTTGTAATCTATTTTTACAATCCGATCAATATCAACATTAGTCTTTGATTCTTCTTCCAGGTTTTGAAGGTAAGTTCGTTCCTTCAACCCTAATTAGTTTTTTATTTTAGTTTACAGATAATCCCTCTTTTTAGATTTTTCTTCATAATTATTCATATTCTTCATCACTAATGATAATTTTGTAGTTTTTTTCTTGGCTAATTACCATTGATATTAGTTAATCAGATGTATTATCCTGCATTAGCTGTGTTTAATCAAACATCCCTTGAACATATGGTCAGTATCTACCATTTAAAAGTAGTCGTTATTATCATGTACTTCTAATTTTTAGGTTAGTATATTATAATATAGTTTCTGTTATATTCTATAGAAAATTCTCAAAGATTATTTTAAGCTTCTTTTTCCACATGAACCTGTCAATGAGACTGTTACCATCACGCATCTAAACCAAGAGTGGACTGTTGATATTGATTTGAGCAGTGATAAGTATGTATTTGGCAATGGATATTTCCCATTTGTAAAAGACAACGGTTTCTTATTTGGAGATGTTTTTTGTTTTCTTTCCCACTCGGCCACACGAGTGGAGATTGTTATATGTTACAGAACATCCGGACTGGAGGCATAAGGTTTTTGATGTCTATGTCTCTTATCCAACAATGAATAAGTTGGTATGTTAAAGCGTATTATTATTCGTTCTTATATATAAATTTTATATTTTTTTAATACGTAAAATCTATCTTAGTTTATTTGTTATTAATGTTTTCTCAAATTGTATGTCAGCAATTAAGAGACGATCAGCTTCTATGTTACCTTTCATATCTGAAGCGTGGTAGATCATCTGCCAACTGGGATGTTTCTGTAGTTGATGTAAGTAAATGGACTCTTGTGTTTAAAAGTTTGAAAAGCAGTATTCATGGATACGCGTTTGTTGGTGAATGACCCAGTTTAGCAACGCATGTTAACTTACAAGTTAATGATTATCTTGTGTTTTTACCGGTTGATGAGAATACTCTCAGGTTATACGTGTTTGATAGTCGTGGTGTTGAACGTACACAGTTTGCTCAACAAAGTTTTGTTGTTGGTCTAGATATAGTTACTATTTCAGGTTAATTTCCCGATATTCACCTAATATATTCCAGAAAATATATTTATTTTTTAACTTTTATTGTATGTTTTTATAATTAGATGATGAAAGCTTTGGTGTTGTTGATCTATAAATGAGGTGGTTCAAGAAATTAATGATTGTATGTTATCATATTTTCCTGGTCAAGAAATGGAATACTTAAGTTCAGATAGTATCGATGAGGTTGAAAGTGTCTCAGAAGATTTTGATCCTACGTTGTACTCTCCTGATTTCCTTAATGGTATAAAGATGTCTGGAATGACAAACCATTGTTTGTTACTTAAGGTGGGAGTTCCTATTATGTTACTAAGAAATATTAATCAGAAAAAAGGTTTATGCAACGGAACTAGGTTACAAGTTGTTAGTTTGGGAAAACACGTCATTGAAGTTAAGGTTGTTTCTGGTACAAATATCGGATTTCGTACTTTAATTAGCAGAATATGTCTTACACCGTCTGATAAGAAGCTTCCATTCAAGTTAAAGAGAAGACAGTTTCCTATATCCGTTTGTCTTGCAATGACTATAAATAAAAGTCAAGGACAATCGTTATCGCGTGTTGGATTATATTTAAAAGACCCGGTTTTTACTCATGGCCAGCTTTATGTTGCTTTGTCTAGAGTTAAGACTCGATAAGGTATTAAGATTGTTTTACTAGATAAAGAATCCCAGCTGATTAACGAAACAAAAAACGTTGTGTATAAGGAAATTTTTGGAAACCTTTTATGATTTTTTAGATTTCATTTTCGTTTATTTTTGAAATGTTGTAATTACCTTTAACTTTTTATTACAAAAGGATTGTGTTAATTGTTTTATGTCTAACTATAGGTATATGTTTGTTTATTAATCATCCATTTATTATTCTTATTTTTTATGTTTCTCTTTTATCTTGTACTCAGTATAATTTTGAAATTTAATTTTCAAAAAATTAATTTATATGATATTTAATTAAATTTTATATTTTTAGCCTAAGTTAATTTGATATATATTGCAATATATCTATTTACCAATTTTTTTTTTTTAAAAAAAATAGGTATAATGTTTAAACATAGTATGAAACTATAGGGTTAATAATTAGTTTTCTTGATTCAATAAACCGCCATTAATTTTTATTAATTTATACGGTTTTTGAAGATGAACAATCACACCCTAATTTCTTCAATCAAACACAATAATTTTTTCATCTTCTTCCACAATGTCGACAATTGTTAACTGGAAATTTTCCTCCAATTACAACAGATATGAGTTCCTTATCAGTGATCTTTCCGTAATTTACAAGTATAACATCCACTCTGTTATGTCTTTTGGAATTCTCAACAAGTACCAAATCTTCGCCGCTGGCAATCGCAAAGTAGTTCTAACTGATGAAGAGAACTCCCTGATGAATGCTATACGAGAAGATATTTTACAACATGATCAAGAGGTTCTTCCGGTTGTCAATGTTAGTGAGTGGTATTTTTATCCTTTCCAGAATTTAGTTGTTATAAAGTATGTCAACGGCCAACAGAAGACTGTTAAGCTAAAAACAATTTTGCAATCCAATGATCTTTTCTTATTAAGTTGAAGCTTTCGAATGAGAGAAAACACATGGCACATTTTTATTTGGAAGAGGAGGTCGGTCAGAAAGTGAAATGGTTGTTAGATTGTCAAAATTATGAGTCCAATTTTGATGATTTTCAAAGTTTTTTGGATTCTGATGTAAGGTAACAATTATTCAAGAAGTTGTTTATTTACTTAATTAGTCTAAATATTTAGTTTATTGTTTGGTATGTTTTGGTTTTTTATGTTATTACATTAATTTATAAATACAAATTCCAAAAACGTACAATAAACTGCTAAAATCGTTTTTTTTGTTTTGTAGTTTGTTGTGGCAGTTTTGTTTGTTGGTGGATTGTGGATGAATATGATGGTTGGTAAGTTAAATTCACATGTTTAGATTTTCTTTTGTTGTAGTGTTTATGTTTAATATGTTTGTTTGGATAATATTATAATTTCAAAATTCTATGATTTTTTTAACCAGTTTGATGCATTTGTTGTGACTATAAAGTTGTGTTACATTTTCACATTTTGTGTGTGTTACAACAAAATTATTTACATATTTATATTTACATTTAGTCTTTATGATATATGTTAGTAACCTTTTTGTTAATAGTTAATTGAGTTCCATGGTTTGTTTGTCTTTATCAGGTTTTATTGCATGATGATTTTGTTTGATGACGGAAATTTTGAATATCATGTCGGTATAAGAATGTTAACATCTAAATATTTGTCATGACTTTTGTTATAAACTTAAGTTTGTGTAATTAGTAAGTTTTTATGTTGACAATATTCTTATCTATATATCTCAAATATAGAGATATATGATATCTTTTGGGTTGTAATTTTGATGATATCTTATGGTTGTTTGTATATATTATGATGTTGTATGGTAGTTTATATACATTTTGTTACATATCTAATGTCAACCCGTGTGTAACACGGGTACAAATGTAAGAATAAGTTAATATGTTCTTTGAAAGTGATAAATGGAAGAGAAAAGTATGTGTGTAAGAATGATATTGAATATGGAACGATATACCTGAGGTTAAGTCCTCATTTAATAGTGAGTAGTTGTTGTTCAAGTTAAGTTGTGAAGCTAGCTTGATCGCTTGAACACGCAAGTCTTATCTAATACTTCTAAGCTGCAGGCTTGACCCTTGCCTTTTTAATGAAATGTGTTTTCACTACTTTTCTAGAGACATGTATTATATCTATATGTGCAAGTTGGTCACTCTCCTTTAAGAAAAAATGAGTTGATAATTCTGACTTGCACTGGTTACGTCACATCACGAAGCTTCCAAGGATCCAACCATTTAAACTCCGAAGCTTATAAGGCCATGAGCTTATTCGCTTTGTGTTTGGTGATCGGGCTACCCTAATCATCATCAACAAAAGAAAACAGTATAATTAATATAGAAATGAACGTACTATAGAAAACAAATTATGAAAATTAAGGGTATGTTTGGTTGAAAGGAATGAAATGAAGGGGGAATGGAATGAGGGAAGGAATGGAATGAACAAAGGAATGAAATGGATCATTACCATTCCTTTGTCTTGTTTGGTTAACATATGGGAATGAAATGAATAATTGTTTTATGATGTTTGGTATCCAAAAAAAAATTTAGGCATGAAATAGAAATAATAAAAATATGCCTATCCCAAGATATAAAGTTTTTTTTTTTAAAAAAAAAAGTAAATTGAAATGCGATGGTGGTAGTAGCTCTGGAGATGAAAATGCTGGCGGTGGTGGTGGTGGTGGCAGTCAGGCTGCGAGGGCGATGGTGGTGGTGGTCAAGCGATGGTAGCATTAGTAGTGATGGCGGTGGTAAGGTGGCGATAACGGTGGTGGTGGAGTTGCAACGATAGTGGTGGTGGCAGTGGTGGTCAAGCGATGGTAGCATTAGTAGTGATGGTGGTGGTAGGGTGGCGATAACGGTGGTGGTGGACTGGCAACGATAGTGGTGGTAGCGATATGGTCGGGTGGCGACGGTGACAATGGTTGTCATGGTTATGGCGACGTTGGTGGCCGTGGTAGCTTTGGTGGTGGTGGAGGTGGTTATGGCGACGGTGGCAGTTAGGTGATGGTGGCGGCGACGGTGGTGGCGGCGGAGGTGGTGGTGGTGACGGTGGCGATGGCAGTCAGATGATGGTGGTGGCTATGGTAGTGGTGGTGGTGGCGGTGGTTGTTGTTAGGTGATAGTGTTGTTGAGAAAGTAGGACCTAATGGTGTTGTTGAGAAAATAGGTTGAAGGAGGAATAAAATGAAAAAAAAGAAGGGGATGAGAAGGAATGGTTTTAATGGAATGGGATTCCATTTGTAGTGGATGATTCCATTCCATTGAGCAACAATACACCTCTTGTTTCATTCCTACGTAATGAATCATTTCATTCCGCCTGTCATTCCTGCATAGCAAACGCTACCTAATGTTTTATATTAATTCCTTAGTAGTCATATTTTAATGACATTTTGCATGGTTATTCGAACGACAAAAACCCATGATTTAAGCCGTGTGTTTATATGCATTTTAATGGTCTAATTGGCATGTCTTAATTGCCCAAAACGTGCAAATATTTAGTTAATTAGAACTTATCGATTAATTTTTCATAGAACATTAAAATACACATTAAATTACGTGCTTTGAAAAAACATAGGTTAGTTAGTTGTAGGGTTAACCTAGTTGGTGTCGTGTATCTAAATATGGTTAACCAGTCCACTTTTTGATGCAGATGGTTTGTCAAAAGACATTTAACCATGACTTATATTTTTTAACCGAAAATCCATACAATAACCATTTTTTATCATCATTTTCTTTTACTTAATTGTGGTTTTGAAATATGACAAATAACATAAAAATCCAACTTTCTTTTTAATTTTTTTTACAAATTTCTCTTAACAATATTTTACACGTTAGAGTTCTTTCACATGTTAAATTTAAACAAACTGACCAAACTTATATTGAACTAAATTTTTTGTTTACCAACAAAAGCAAAACACAAGTGCATAGCAAGCATTTCATTTTATATCCCGACCCTTCAAATCATTTCTTACAAAGTAAACGATCAAGGGCGAAGTTATGTGGGGACCATGGGTGGCCCCGGTCACTGCCGTTTTCTCCGTTAACATGTTAAATTTCGCGATTTTTCTTGCAAATTTTTATAGGTATTAAGCGTGGTCACCCCCGATGTATTTTTCCAAAATGCTACCGGTCACTACTAAGTTTTTTTTCTAAATATAATACCCCATCGTTTGTTTTTTTTTCTAAAACCTCGCAATATTTATAAAGAAAAGTTACAAATAGTAGTCGAATAATAAAAGATTTTTTTTTTTAAAATATTATAGGTCTTTGCAATTCTTTTTCTAGGTATTCACCCTTAGGGATGAGATCGGTACCATACCGGTGCCGATACCGATACCAAATATTCGGTTTGATACCGGTATTGAAGGTAAAATTTGAGATATACCGGTACCAAAACTCAAAACCTTGGTATCTATTCGGTACCGACGGTACTAAATCTGTACCGATTTCGGTATCGGTACCGGTATCAATACCGAATTTGCTTATCCCTACTCACCCCTTCCTCTCGCATCATCATGAATATTTTAGGTATTTGTTGGTTAAAAAATTAATTTTTTTTTATTGTAAGAACAATTGTTTGAATAAATGAAGTAAAATTATATATATAAATGTCATATTGTTTGATCCGACAAGACCAGACCCGAATCACCGGCACGAACCGAATCGTCAACACGAAAGTTTTTAAGTCCGTAACTTCGGTCACCCCCGTGGTTAAGCCAAGCTTCGTCACTGTAAACGATCCTGTATCTACTTGATTATGATTGATTGTGTGGAGTTGGTTGAAAAAGATGTTGGTTTCTCTTATTGGATTACTCTTTTTTATTATATTTAATTTGTCTTTTGCAGATTAAAATCCCATTTAATTTAATTTATTTGCTTTTCTCTTTTTTATAAGTTTTAATTTAATTTATTTGATTGATTGTGTGGAGTTGGTTGAAAAAGATGTCTTTATTATCAAATTGGATTGTCTAAAATGCGATCGGTGTTTGGGATTTTTATTTTTATCTTCTTAAAACTTATCTTTGGGATAAATTTTAACAACCTATCCTCTCATGCTCTAATATATAAAATAATCTCAAACATATTTCTAAATTTTAAAGCTCTTATAAGTTATAAGTTGACTAAAATAAGTAAAATCTCAAACACTCGGCTTGATTTAAAAAAATCTTCTTTTTACAAAATGGATATTATGTGTCTTTTACATAATACACAATGGAATAAAAAACCATTGATGATGAAACGATTTAGTGAGACTACATATCAAAAACCATTGATGATGAAAAAGCAGTAATTATAATTTGAAAGAATAAAAAATAAAACAAAAATAACAATAACCACTTCAAAAAAAAAAAAAAAAAAAACCTAGTGTTTAGCCCCTTGTTGCGGCGGATAATGACTAATTATGTAAGATTTACCTACTAGTGTTTGTGGATTGCAGTGGCATAACTTGTACAATTTATTCACGTCCCTGTTTTACATTATATGATATAGGCTTTTCTACTAAACAAAATTAATTACAAAATAACAATTGTTGTGTTGGGCAACACCTACCAGTATCGTTAGCTTGCAGTTTCTTGCTACAATGTGTTAGACGCATCACAATACGAAGTGCATGAGCTTGTGTTTTGTTGCAACTTTTATGACCGAACATCATTTTAACTCAACATCTCATTAGTAAGTAGCAACACAGCGGATCCTAGTACGTCAAGAATCACATAAGAAAAACTAATTACAGAAATGATAACTTATGTTAACAATGAAAGTACATTGGACTTACATAAAGCATCTAAAGGGTGCCAAATGATCACTACACTTCCATTAACATTAATCTTTTGGGATCAAGTTCATTATACAAATTATGATGCAAGACTAAAAAATCAAACTAAATAAAACAAATCAAAAGCCAATATACAGGATCATCCAGATATATTGTAGTTGCCAATATAAAAGACAATCATTATCATTGTGGGACATAACTGGCAAAGATACCCATCATTGTCTCGTAAGTTCAAGTAACAATTGAGCCTTAGCTAACCATCATAGATTACCAACCTCAACAACACATCAAAAGCCACGAATCCTTAATACCATATCCACAATGTAAACATTAAAAACAGCATCACTTTACCATATTAAAGGAATCTTATTTTAGAATGTTAAGCTAAAAAGGCTTATGCTTTGTTATAAACCAACACAAAAAATGCAGCTTCTATATGTGTTTTCCCAATAATATTTTGGGCCTCTTTCCCATCTCATTTCTCAAATAGAAGTAAGATTTCAAGAATAATACCTACAACAATTATAGGAAAATATCCATGGGACGTTCAATTAGAATTTAGAATAACCAATCAATCCCCATATGACCCACTGTACTTGCTATAAATAGATGTAAAAGAAAACATCAAGTGCAAAACTCTCAATTCATGTCGATCGAGCAGAACATTTAGAGAATATTAGAACGTGTGTTCTAAATGTAAATGTATTAAATAAGAATTTACATTTCAATGTTATGTTTCAGAAATAGACAGCATTAACAAGATGGTATATACCAGTTTGGAAATTTCTATCGACCCGACAATAGTC